>NC_092794.1:10024971-10324971 GCF_918797505.1 Bemisia tabaci | reverse complement strand
ACGAAAATGTTCGATCGTTTTGGCCCTTACACGCTCGAGATTTTTTATTTCCATTTCGAACAGTTTAATATGTTGGTAAAATAAGAGTCTCATTTGTTTTGTTGCTCCAGATCTTTTGAGGTCTCTCAATACGTCACGTAACAATCGAGGTACGGGAATATTAAATGCGAAATAATAAAAAGCGAACAATAAAAATCGCTCCAAAGAGCGGAGCTTTCGAGGGCGAGCTGCTTTTGGAGAGCGTATCGAAATTTTGGCCTTCGCAAGTTTGCAAATAAGTTGCACGGGACGTATGTTATCGCGATCAAAACTAGGCCTGCTCTTACCTTGTCAACAGGGGATTTCGCATTATAAATGAGTATCGTATAAATCACACGACGCCATTCTGACACACATTTAATTCTCGAGACGATTTCCTGGAGTCATAAATCAGGGTTCCGTCTAATCGTGATCCGTTTTCTCCGACATATTTATGACCGCGCAGGTAAGAAAAAAGTTTTGATTTTCTCTTTTTTTTTCTTTTCGGGCATAGTGCGTACTAGATCTTAAGCTCATTTTTGTCTTTATTTCCTGATACCGTTGTCTTCTGGACACAGCAACGTAAATCCATTGCAAGATTGGAAAATTGACTTAAATAATTCAATTTTTACAAGATTGCAATAGTGCCATTTTTGTCCAGAATTTTCCCGATTTTCGCATGAAATCTGAAGGAAGGTCAGTGAAATTTTCATTCAGAATAGTCCAAGATTCTCCAGGTTAGTATGCAATTCGCGAGGGTGAAATGTGGCAACATCGAAACGCAGGATATGTACGTTCTTTTGTAAGGGTATCGACACGTGACCGTCAACGGAGATTCAATTTTTAGTGGATCGATATTCGTCGAGTTGGCTTGCAAAATCAAATTTTGGGATTGCACCGAACGCTCTTTAGTGTCCGTCCTTAGGAGCAGGTTTCGAGCGGCTTTGGTAATTTTTATTCCAATATGAGGGGAGAAGGTGAATCATAATTCGTGTTCTGCACTGAGAGAAAATGTTTTTTCACATAGATTGTAATTAGAGTGTTCAATATCGACCGTAGAAATCGGTTCATGCAACCGCATTCGAGATTTAAAGAACCGTGCGTTTCGCTTCATGCATTGGAACTTATTCTATTGTCCAATTCGGTTTGGTAGTTCAGTTACGTGATCTAAATACGGCGGATATATGTAAAACAGCGTATACTTACGGTTCAGATGATCGAACTTTTCCCTCAGTGTGTTAAGGGTTTATTAGACAATGGAAAATAGCAGTTTATCGTGAAAAAATCTTAAAGCAGTGCAGTCTCTCTATGAGAAAACAACATCTATCACAATCCAGGAAATGGAAGTGGATATTCAGACAGAACTTCCATCAGAAACTGGTATCGAAAAAAATGTCAATTCCGTTCCTCGAAGAACGCGGATTTTTTTATCGCCATTATTTTTCCTCGGTATAGCAGCAATATTTATTTTCACAGTTATGAATAATTTTAATTTTAAGCATAAATTAAGCCAAAATGCCGTGCACGATGGACATATATTTTCACGAAAGGAATCTTTTTGTATTCAATATCAAGTTGTCGTAACGATTCTTTTCAAAGCTGAGAAACGAAATAATATGGAAGGAAACCGCAAAATGTTGGTGAGTTACTGGAGTTGATATTTTTTTAGAGAATAAAGTAAAATATTATTGGTAAGATTTCCAGTAAACGTTCCTACGGCATCCGCACATTCGCTTGCCCTCTTTTTCTGTGAATTATTTAATTTCGAATCTTAAGGTCAATATCACCGTAAGTAAGAAATTCCTTTCCTGGATTTCGAACGTTTCTTGAAAACATACGTTGTTTTTTCTCAAGAACGGGAAGATTTTAATTGCGGTAATGACATTTTGAGAATATAAAATTACTTGCGGTACACTTGGATACCTCTTAACTGGGCTGATTTAATGATAGCTCTTCATTTTCACCATCTGAACCTGTTTTTGAACCATATTTTGTTCTTTCAAAAGTGACAAGGTCAACAGCGGCTGAGTAGTAGCCCGGGTTTTTTGAAAATGGCCCCAACTCTCACTGATACTGACATTTTTAAAGTACTCAGTTGTATTTGACGCCGACTGTAGTATTTTATCTAAAAATCTCAAATTTCAACCTGTGTCACTTAAGTCGTTTGAACACCGGGTAGAAATTGTTTTAAAAATGTTTCCTTGTACGAGGCTTCTAATGTACCCACACATCAACTTTTAAGACCAGGACCTCCTTCGAATTCGAAAATTTAAAAAATAAGAAACACCCTAAGCAGGGTCATGGACACCTACAGTAGAGATCAAAAGGAAGTACATAAAGAAAGAGGAGTACAAGAAAGCTTGCACTCAGTTTCGTTCCGCACCGGTTTTTTTTTTTGGGGGGGGGGGGGGGGGACTTCCCCCCTCCCAGCCCCTGGGCCCACGCTTCGCGTGCGCTTTCTTCAACGCACGTTTTCAATCTCGTTATTCTAAAAAGAAGATTTTACGGCAAAGGCCATTACTGGAGCTACCGCATAATATCTTTAAAAGAGAAAACAACTCACCAAAACCTTCGTCATTGCAGTCACTGCTGTCGTCATAACTTCGGCCGCGTCTTCCACAGTTAGGTTGCTAACGACAGCTTGAAATTGAAGGGCTGAAAAAAGAAAAAAAAGGAATACAATTTGTAGTTGTTGTTTTTTTGGGGGGGGGGGACTTCCCCCTCCCAGCCCCTGGGCCCACGCTTCGCGTGCGCTTTCTTCAACGCACGTTTTCAATCTCGTTATTCTAAAAAGAAGATTTTACGGCAAAGGCCATTACTGGAGCTACCGCATAATATCTTTAAAAGAGAAAACAACTCACCAAAACCTTCGTCATTGCGGTCACTGCGGCCGTCATAACTTCGGCCGCGTCTTCCACAGTGAGGTTGCTAACGACAGCTTGAAATTGAAGGGCTGAAAAAAGAAAAAAAAGGAATACAATTTGTAGTTGTTGTTTTTTTTTTTTGGGGGGGGGGGGACTTCCCCCCTCCCAGCCCCTGGGCCCACGCTTCGCGTGCGCTTTCTTCAACGCACGTTTTCAATCTCGTTATTCTAAAAAGAAGATTTTACGGCAAAGGCCATTACTGGAGCTACCGCATAATATCTTTAAAAGAGAAAACAACTCACCAAAACCTTCGTCATTGCGGTCACTGCGGCCGTCATAACTTCGGCCGCGTCTTCCACAGTTAGGTTGCTAACGACAGCTTGAAATTGAAGGGCTGAAAAAAGAAAAAAAAGGAATACAATTTGTAGTTGTTGTTTTTTTTTGGGGGGGGGGGACTTCCCCCCTCCCAGCCCCTGGGCCCACGCTTCGCGTGCGCTTTCTTCAACGCACGTTTTCAATCTCGTTATTCTAAAAAGAAGATTTTACGGCAAAGGCCATTACTGGAGCTACCGCATAATATCTTTAAAAGAGAAAACAACTCACCAAAACCTTCGTCATTGCGGTCACTGCGGCCGTCATAACTTCGGCCGCGTCTTCCACAGTTAGGTTGCTAACGGCAGCTTGAAATTGAAGGGCTGAAAAAAGAAAAAAAAGGAATACAATTTGTAGTTGTTGTTTTTTTTTTTGGGGGGGGGGGGACTTCCCCCCTCCCAGCCCCTGGGCCCACGCTTCGCGTGCGCTTTCTTCAACGCACGTTTTCAATCTCGTTATTCTAAAAAGAAGATTTTACGGCAAAGGCCATTACTGGAGCTACCACATAATATCTTTAAAAGAGAAAACAACTCACCAAAACCTTCGTCATTGCGGTCACTGCGGCCGTCATAACTTCGGCCGCGTCTTCCACAGTTAGGTTGCTAACGGCAGCTTGAAATTGAAGGGCTGAAAAAAGAAAAAAAAAGGAATACAATTTGTAGTTGTTGTTTTTTTTTTTGGGGGGGGGGACTTCCCCCCTCCCAGCCCCTGGGCCCACGCTTCGCGTGCGCTTTCTTCAACGCACGTTTTCAATCTCGTTATTCTAAAAAGAAGATTTTACGGCAAAGGCCATTACTGGAGCTACCGCATAATATCTTTAAAAGAGAAAACAACTCACCAAAACCTTCGTCATTGCGGTCACTGCGGCCGTCATAACTTCGGCCGCGTCTTCCACAGTTAGGTTGCTAACGACAGCTTGAAATTGAAGGGCTGAAAAAAGAAAAAAAAGGAATACAATTTGTAGTGTATTAATAGAATACAACTAGGAGAAGGGTGAAAATGGCGACTTGAGAACAAAAGTTTTTAGCCAAATTGTGTAGAAAAATACGAATCAAAATACAGTGTTCTATAGTGATTATTGCACATTATGACAACGCTGTAAAAAAGAGAGTATTGCATGTTACCCCTTCAATATGCGGGTTATGCAATGGTGTAATATACCCCCTTCAATCTCCGGGTTATGCAATGGTGTATTCTTCAAGACCGTGGTTATGCAACAGCGTTGCCGGACAACTACTAATGGTGTTACATATGAACTACTAATTGGTTTATAAGCCATAGTTTTTTCTCAGTGAAGTTCAAGGCGTTATACGTTGCTTAGGTCGCCGTTAAAAACACAAAATACGGTTAATAACGCAAAACGCAGTCATGCCAATTTATACCTATGTAAAATTTCACGATTTACAAAACCTGTTGAATATGCGATTTCGAGTTTTTACAGCGTTCGGTCGACTTCGGATCCAATGTGTATTGAATGTGCACCGAAACACCCACCCATACAGGTATCGTAAAACACTGGCTCTCCCAATAAGTGCGTTAGGGACGGTTAATTGTCCCGGTTTGTAATTCGACGAACGTTACACAAGTTCAGTCGGACCAGGACTAGTAACGAGCGCCGACCCCGGGACCCGAGCCAAATTCGACAACCTCACACCCGACTGCAGACGCAATAAATACATCATTCGCACGCCGTGGCATTTGTCGATGGTTACAGGGTGTTGCGGTGCCCCCACCCCCCTTCGGGGTGGGCGCGAGCTTTTGACTTTTGACAACCGCACCCCTCCCGCGCCGCGTTCCCCCGCTTCCCTGTCAAGCGCGATATTTTAGCGGGACCCGTTCGAAACAATTTTTGGTCAAGTGGTCGCGGGCTGGAATCGTATTCGTTTTCCGGTTATTTATTTGGGTTAAGCTCGGGTTTGTGTGCGAGCGTCGGTTGCGGTGGCCCTGTCGAGAAGTGTCATCAATTGCCTTGCCTTGTTCGAGATGGATGTCGCTGCAAATTAAAATCCACGCCCGGCCCCGATCCCTGAACCCTGATGACGCCCGATCCGCACACGATCGCACAGTGAGCAGTGACCTTCCTCCCTCGCGGAAAAATCCTACCCTCCATGCTTTGTATTCACGCTTTCTCTCGGGAATCAACACAAAATTAAGGTTTCTTTCGCGAATTTACACCAATCAGAAGAATTTCCATGCTTTGCATTCACGCTTTATTCTTTCGGGGATCAACACTAAATCAAGGTTTCATTCGCGAATCAACACTAATGAGAAAAATCCCACCCTCCATGCTTTGCATTCACGCTTTCTCTCGGGAATCAACGCAAAATTAAGGTTTCTTTCGCGAATTTAAAAAAAAAAAAAAATCATTCAATCACAAAAATGTCCATGCTTTGCATTCACGCTTTATTCTCTCGAGGATCAACACTAAGTCAAGGTTTCTTACCCGAATCAACACTACACTGGAAAAAAATGCACGTTGGATCTAGAGTCCAGACTCTTAAAAACATCGACAAGAAAAAGTACTCTTGATTCAATCAGAATCTAGCTTAAATCAAGAACCAGCCTCTTAATTTAAGCATTTTTCGTTCTGATTCAAGCAAAAATCCGATTGAATCAAGAGTATTTTTTCTTGTCAATGTTTTCAAGAGTCTGGACGCTAGATCCAATGCAGTTTTTTTTCCCCAGTGTAATCAGAAAAATAGTATCTTCCATGCTTTGGATTCACGCTTACTCTCTATGTGGGAATCAACACCATCTTGAGGTTTCTGTCGCGAATCAACACTGATCAGAAAAATAGCACCTTCCGTGCTTTGCATTCACGCTTACTCTCTAGTCGGGAATCAACATCAACTCAAGGTTTCTTTCTCGAATCAACACTAATCAGAAACATTTCACCCTCTATGCTTTTTCATTCACGCTTTATTCTTTCGGGGATCAACACTAAGTCAAGGTTTCTTTTGCGAGTCAACACTAATCCATGGCTCTTTTCAGTAGGAACAAAGAAGCGGAAGCGGAGGGTATGGATTTGATCGACATAAATCGATCGAAAAATGAAGGAAAAACGCCGCATGAGCCTGTAGACGTCGCCAGATATCCTTCACTACAAACCGAATTCACAGGTGAAATTTTGAATAATTTTTTCCAGAATGTCCAGACAATTTTGTACGCAGCTTATTCTAAAATATCTGAACATTTCAAGGAAAAATATGCATGAATTTTGTCAAAAATACATGTTTTGTCGAGGGAAATTTGACAAATCTCGAATGTTCCAACAGCGTTCTTCCTAAGCATGGCAGTTTTGACAACCACTGATGACACCATGTTTATAGATGACACCAGTGTGCGGCGCTCGTGGGGGACGCTCGGCGGTAAGCAACAGAAATGGGTTGTAATCGATTCGTACAACGTGTTTGACGCTAATTCTGCCTTTTCCAGTCGCTGGTTCCGACGCAACATTTTCCGTCGGCCGGTAGTTCTGTAACAGAATCAACGGCGCGGCAGCCCGCGGGGACAAGTGCACTCCCCGTCAAAACTGAATTATGGAACAGAACAGGTGCCTCGCGGACAGCGCCACTCGAGAGCTTTTTGAGAACCGGCCTCGAACCCGTCCCGACCCGAACGAATCCACCCGAACCAACCCAGAACCACGCAGGATCTGGATTTATAGTTCCTCCCCCTCGTCAGCGACTAAATAGTACCGAATTTTCCCGCATTTGTTTTTCAACACTGTTGCCGTTCTACGAACGTATTGACAGTGGACAGACGCTGCATGACATTTTCAGACCGTGGGGCCGTCAGGGTGTCTACAAGTTCGGAAATAGTACTAGGGCGTACAAGTCTAGGGCGGTCCGGAAGTACTGAAAAAGTGCGGAAATTCCGCATAAAAGTCCGAAATTTTTTCCATTTTTTTGTCATTTCTGTCGCAATTTGAGCGAGAACTTAAAATTTTGGACATTTTTCAAATTTCGTCTTTTGGAGGTACTATGTAGCAAATTCACTGGAATTTGCATAAAAATCCACACAACCGATGTTATGTTCGAAATTAAATTTCCGAATTTCTGGCAATAGCTGATGTGGCTCGGTTCCTTTCCGCCTAACGCGGTTCATTTTTGCAAAAAATTGTTTAAGTCAATATTGCAACGTCGAAATGGAGTTGCATTCCTTCGTTGGGGAAAGACGATTTGCGAGATTTTTCGCCTGAACGCTGTTCTGCCGTGCTAAGGAAGAACGCCGTATGTACATTCGAAAGTTGCCAAATTTCCTTCGATGAAATGTTTATTTTTGAGGAAAATTATCAACATTTTTCCTTGAAAATTTCGGGAACTTTAGATCAAAATACGAACAAAATTCTGTGAAAAATTTGAAGAAAAATATTCCTAAGTTTACCAGGCAATTCGTGTTTTATCAAAGAAAATTCGGTAACGCCTGGTGGTTCATACGGCGTTTTTCCTTAGCACGGCAGTGTACGCTCCATCCGCGATCCGATGTCCGCAACAGGCAAGACACCAGGTGTTTCGGCGAAGCACTGGAAATCGTCCCGATTTCAGCGGGGCTACTGTTTCCATTTACACCAGCGGCGGATAAATCAAACCCGGGCGTCTGGCGCGACGCAACAGCGGCGAGTGATAAATCCCGAAAGAATGCGTGCTTTTGAGCCGCCGAGAGGGCCGCCATTAATTCAATGGCACTCGAAAAAGGGCATAGATTAAATATTTTCATCAACAGTCGCCCGCACTCGATCGCATGTAGCCCGCTATGTTCCCCGATGACTCTTCAAGGATGAGAATGTTCCGCTGCAACTCGGACCAACACGTTGACCTGGAGAGGACAAATTATAGCAAGTTGATGGAAATATCCAGTAAATACGTGTTTTTTATGCGATTTAACGTTTTGATGGAACTACCAATCATTATAGTGATTTCTGGATTAAATTCACTAAAATTGGCCTACATTTTGCAATTGAGGGGCTTGGAGGACAATTCGCCTTAGGACAGTTTTTGCTATTTTCAGAAATACGTGTTTGAAGTCTCGAAATCGCATGGATCCTAATGGCGAGAAGAACGTTGGAACTGACTTTCCGATGCTTAAAAAATGGAATTTGAGAGCGATGTTTTCACAGAATATGCACTGAAAAAAAAAAAAAAAAAAAAAAAAAAAAAAAAAAAAAAAAAACACACATTAGATCCAGAGTCCAGACTCTTGAAAACAACGAAAAGAAAAAATACTCTTGATTCAATCGGATTTTTGCTTAAATCGAGAACCAAGCTTCTTAATTTGAGCGGATTTCCTTTTGATTTAAGCTTGAATCTGATTGAATCAAGAGTATTTTTTCTTGTCATTGTTTTCAAGAGTCCGGAATCTAGATCCAATGTTTTTTCCCCCCAGTGTGCAGTTAGACTAGTTTTACTTGAAATCGGGAAGTATCTCAAATTCTTTAAAAACTGCACCCGTGCGTCTTGTCCTCCATAAGCCACTAAATGAGGACTTTTGATTTCTAGCTCATCACAAGAAAAACATAACCGTCAATACTTTCCCTATGGAATTCCCGAAATGCATTAGCTATTATATATAAATAAAAATAAAATGTGTATCTTTAACCATTTCTGTATTCTTCATGTTGATGAATACATGGAATATGCGGACAAACAACTTTTCACATGAGTATCAAGTATCTTCAGAAGGA
Source organism: Bemisia tabaci (assembly GCF_918797505.1). Classification (NCBI taxonomy): domain Eukaryota; kingdom Metazoa; phylum Arthropoda; class Insecta; order Hemiptera; family Aleyrodidae; genus Bemisia; species Bemisia tabaci. The sequence goes on along the minus strand of NC_092794.1, from coordinate 10,316,034 downwards.
GAGGTGGTGTTCCCAGCTTATATGACACGAGAATCAACTGAATTCAATGGATAAAGAAATTTAGAAAATCCGAGCAACACTATAGAGGATTTAAAAGTTTGAAAACACGCGTGTCGCTCAGGGAGGGAGCCGAACCGCACGAGCCAGAACGGGCAACATAAAAGCCGGAGTTATTTAAGCGGAGGCCAATTACACGGCGAACATTAAATGAATCCAGTCGATGGTCGGGGATCGGAAAAATATAGAGCCGGTGGCCTACCCTGCACGGCGCAACAAGATAGAGCAAATCTGGGTCGTTAAAAGGGGGCTTAAAATATAAAACTAAATGAAAACAATAAAAAGGAATTGAAAGGGATCCAGTTAGTTGATAATTGACGCGGGCCGGGGAGGCGCGGGCTATCAGGATTGAATGGCGCGCAACACTCGCGTCGCCCGCGTTCGGCGGGTGGTATCCGCTCGGATCGGGCGGCGCGGGCGTGATTTGTCCGCGCCGGCCCTGTAAATTGCTCACTGATCCTTATGATAATAACAATAACGACAAACATATTACTGCGAGGCCGAGGCACAGGCTGCGACCAATTTCACGGGATTTCACCTATCAATTTCGTCGCATAAATTATATCCGACTCACCGCTCGGACCCCCCGATACGGTCAGCGCGAGACTGTTAGATCATCCCCTGCCCGCAGACCAACCCCACCCCCGCCGGCCACCCTCCGTCACTGGTCTATCACTAGAGCGCCACCGATGCGATGTTCACGCCTCTGCTCCCCGCTCAAATGCCACCGGCCCCGTTTGTTCGCGCCTTTATCGGCTAAAAAACGGATCGGCCTAAATTTTATGCGCCTGTTTTAGCAGTGCTCCACCCCTATAAAGAATCGTCGAAAATTAAAGCTTGACCGTAAAATTTCCCGAGTTATGAGCGTCGCGCTGCACTCGCGTTTCAGGCTCGATTTGAATTTTCGCCCTGTTGCCGGACTGATGCCTTTTTCTCCTTGCTGCCATTGTTGCGGAAAGGTAGCGGAGCTCTTACATGTGTCAGGAATTTTGACAGCGTCTCATATCTCGATTGCGGTGTCTGAAAATCTCCGCCTCTATGTTATTCTTTGAAATGAGAATAAATCGACGTCATTCTTTAAAGTTTTTGCAGGATTTTATTATTATGGGTAATTTAAAATTATAAATATTAATCATATATAATGGGTAAATTTTGCATCTCAATATCATTCGATGTATCGCAAAGTACGTCACCCCACTGGTTTTGACATTCGGCATTTTTGCAATTCGTATGGAGTGACGGGATTTGCAAGTTCAGTTTGCGCCATCTAAATTGCAAAAATAGTCCAGCGTTCGATATAGAATGTGATATCCTCGACGAAGCGTACTATGGACACCAGAAGAATAAAACTCGAGATAGGGAAAGGCCGAGGAAGTTTTTACGACATCATGAAGTTCAGAGAGGGGCGAGAATGGGACCTAAACTTCCGAATGTGAATGAAATGACTGCCGAAAGAGAATATGATTGCATAAGTGGCAAATTGGGGGAGGAAAGTTATATACGCAAATTGACTTAGAATCGATTTCACTGCAAATCAAAAATAGACGCTGTATTCCCAGTGAAAATTCAATAAGGGAGGGAGACAAAATCGTGTAATGTCTATTCGACGGAATGATATCTTCTATATACGGAGACTTCATCCGTGTTCTCAAGGCCTATTCTTGCAAGATGATACAACCTATTAAAGCCTCCACTTTATAGAGACGAGACTCAGAGACTGAGGTGACTGCAGCGCCTGGATGCAAATCTTAAGGAGGTTAAGAGATAAATCTATTTTGTTCTCCTAAAGGAGTTCCATTTAACTTTTTTTCTCTCTTTTTTTTTTCATTCGAAGGAGGTTTTATTTTTCCTGCTAAAAAGTTTTTAGTCATAAAGATATACTTGCTTCTAGAAGTTCGCTCGGGAAAAAAAATCCTTTGGAAAAGGAAATCAAACACTAAAAACCTTCGATTCCAAGGAACTGATTCATAGTCGCAAAGCTTCCCTTAAAACCGAAGACTATTTTGTTTCCATCAACTCCTCCATCAAACGCTTTTTACCAATTTTTTCAGTAGTTCTCAACGCGATATAGAGTTGTTCTCTCCAGAAATTTACAAACAAGGCTTAAGCACCAGCAATCAGCAGAATATCTGGCTTGACGTATGATTTTTCCCATGAGCGTTAAGCTTACGCTGCATCTCAACCTCGGCAGGAAGAAGCGCGTAAGTACCCCTCGAGATGATCCCCATCAGTGGCGTGAATTGCGATTTATCGATTGTTCTGCCATTTAAACCTATGGTAAAGAATCGATTATTAAGGTGTTCGCCGCGAACACCCTGTCTATCGATCCTTTTCCATAGGTTTAAATGGCAGAACAATCGATACATCGCAAAGCAAGCCACGCCACTGATCCCCATTGTTCGCACGATTGCATGCTTTTAAGTTCTCCGTTAAAATGCAGTTACGCCGTTTGGTCAACGATGGAGGATTTCGTTGCGGAGGCTCATCGAGGAAACGCAGGGAAACACGGGGCTTTCTAAGTGATCACTGTCCAGCCTAATGACTCCTCGTAGCGTTCAACCCGAGCCCCACGGGTAGGCCATCATCGCCGCGATAATTACCCGATACTATTTTGGGTGGGGCGATTTGCTTTGATCACTCAAACAAGCCTCGGGAGAGACGGCCCCCCCTCCCAATAAATTACTTTTATCGTGCAGGTCCCTACAGGCCATTGCGGAGGAGTGGCGTTCCTTTAGTGCTAAGTCTTCATCTCTTTTCACCGAAAATTATCGGTGTGGAGGGGGACACCGAGATGAGCCACCATATGCCTTCATTTTTATGCGAGGGGCTTGGAGGACAAGGCGCATAAGTGCAGTTTTTGAAAAAATAGACCACTAGAAAAGGTACAAAATTAAGCAATCTAATACATGTTTCTTAACCAGAATTTTACGTATTCTTACAACGAAAATTACTGAAACCAACTTTTAACGAAGATATTAACGTTTTTATTACACATTGGTTACGAGGAATACGAACTGCCCGCTGACAAGAAACTCAAAGCTCTACGTGAGTCAAATCACGCACTACAAAGATTTCAGTAAGCTTCTCAATCGAGCAATGTTCATTTCCCACCATGTGTTGTTCAAACTAATAGCAATTTGCTATAGCTGAGCCCAAGCGTCAAGATCGAGGTTGCCTGATTTTTATATCGCAGAGACTGCCATGATAAGGTTTAGTGCGCGATATGAATCACGTAGAGCATTGAGTTTTCATGAGCGGGTGGTTTGAATTCACGCATCAAGAATCATTGAATATCTTCGTAAGGAGTTAATTTCGGCAATTTTTGTTGTGCGCATCGTGTTCTACGTGAAATTTTAGTTACGTAACATGTAGCAGAATGCTGAAATTCTTACCTTGTCTAGTGGTCCATTGGGGTATAAATGAAGACAGTCTCAATGCATGTTCTGTGAAAAATACGGCCACAAATTCCAATTTTTAAGCATCGAAAAGTCAATTTGAACTTTCTTTCCGTCATAAGGATCCGTGTAATTTCGAAACTTTGAACAGGTACTTCTCGAAAAAGCAAAAAATTCACTTATGCGCCTCGTCCTCCAAGCCCTCATATAATGTGCGCGGAGGAAAAGTAAATAAACGTACAAAAATGGACATCTGAATAAGCTTTTTTTCATGCGGTTGTGAGGCAAAAAACTGACAACAGGTTGCTCATTTAGAACTGTAGGGTAATCGTCAATATTGACCTGTACTCTTCCTTCTCTGTTGTCTGTTACAAATCATATACTGCTTAATTTTTTATGGAGCAGTAGCATCTTTCGACTCAGAACTAAGAGTCTAATTGTAAGGTCTAAGTTCATTTTCTATTTTTTCGCCATTTCGATGTTGAAGCTTAGTATGTTTTTCAGTTTGTCAATATTTTAACAGGAACTAGTTAAATTTCCGTATGGTGCCTGTCCAATCCATAAAACTATCGTCAGCATATCTAAAGTATTCGTAAATAGCACGTGTGTATATCTCTATTCTGAAGATTTCAAAATGAAGTTTCCGATTCAGTAATCTAATTCCAAGGTCTAAGTTTATGATCTCTTCGGAGAAATTAAATCTTTGAGATTACAGTAGGTAGAATTGATGCAAGAAAAGAAAAAGTCACCAGAAATGCTTTTTATTTTTCAATTTTCGATGATTTAATTTGATATCGCTTCACTTTAGGACTGTGTTTCAGTTCTAAAGTTCCATCGCAGAAGTTGTGAAGTCCAAAGTTTATTAGCAGGTTGAAAAATTGAGCGGTCAAGGTCAGCGGCAAGTGACAGCGGCTTTTATGAATGTAATTAAGCATTACTCCCATTTCCGGGAACCAGTACTGAATTTTGGAACTTTAGAAATGTTCCCGAATTTTTCTCGGAACTTTCAAAATACCCGAAACTTTCCGGATCTTTTGCATTTTCCGGAACTTTCTCGGCAGGGCCGGATTTACCTACTTGCTGCCCGTGGGCCGCCTGTATTTTGCCGCCCCTCATTCGTTTTGAAACATCAATGTAAACCATCAAGTGAACGTGCCAGCGGGGGTGGGGTGCATAGGTAGGTTTCTTTGCGCTCGATGCACTACCGTTGTAGAGCTCATATGAGAAGGTGTTCTAGAGTTCGAGCTGGACGGTGAAGAACCTGTAACAGTAGATGTAGTGTTTGGCGGAGGATTTGGTGATTGAATCGGTTCAAGAAGATAGCACTCACCATCCGAGTCTTAAAAATATACCCCGAGACTAGTTGTAAAAGTTTTACTAGTTTTCTTTTTTTTTCACTGCCTTTGCTGCCTTAAGACGCGTTTACTCGTGCTGGAAACATATTTTTGGGAAAACGTTAACGTTAAGTTTCGTAAACCTATCTCTGCGTGAAAACATAAGAAATGAACGAAAAAATTATGAAAGAACAAATATAAATATGGTTTAATGATTTTAACTTCCACCGCCGCGCCGCCGCGCAGACCGTACCGTGTTTGGAGCAATGCGTGAAGTATTCCGACAGTGTTGTAGGCGCTATGAGTTTCACGCCGACGACCGCTGCTGAACGCACTGTGTTTGGCGCAATGCGTGAAGTATTCATGCATCCTTGTAGGTGCTATCCGTTTCACGCTGACTGCGTAAGATGAGAGATTTTGTTTGTAATTTTTTTCTAAATCCGATTTTTTTTTTATACCTACATTTAAAAAATTACAAAATTCGCCGCCTTCTAGATTTGCCGCCATGGGCCGCAGCCCATGTGGCCACCCCCTCAATCCGGCCCTGTTTCTTGGAGCTTTTGAAAAGATCTAAAAAGAATCCCAGAACTTTTGACGGCCATGGAGTGGGAGATAATGGAACGAAACAGTTCCGAATCCCGGAACTTTTGACGGACATGGAATGGAAGTATTGGTGAATGGAAAAGATATATACAGGGTTATTCAATCGTCACGCACCACTGGCCATACTTCAGTTTCAATTATAATATCGATTTGCAGTTTAAAATGTTTTTCCTCCTATCGAGGGGAAACTTTTTTAGGTACTTACCAGGTAGGGGGATCGAGAGGCAACTCAAAAATTTCAAATGGCCAACCCCCTCATGGCCAGTTGTGCGTGACTTTTGAATAACCCTGTACTGCCGTGCTAAGGAAGAACGCCGTATGAACATTCGAGAGTCACCAAATTTCCTTCAATAGAATGTTCATTCCTGAGGGAAGTTATAAATTTTTTCCCTTGAGATTTTCAGGAGTTTGTGGTGGAATCGCGAGGAAAATAATCCGAAAAATTTGAAGGAAAAGATGCATAATTTTACCTGGAAATTCGTGTTTTATCAAAGGAAATTCGTTTCGAACGTATTCGAAACCTAAAGGTTCACACGGCTTTCTTCCTCAGCACGACAGTGTAGTTCGGCTGATTTTGGTCGAAGCCGCATATTTGAATGTGAGCCAGGACCTGGAAGAAAGTAAAACGTGAACGTCTTGACAGTCCTAAGAATCAGGTGCAGCGTAATGCCCCGGGTCGTTATCTTTTACACCCCGTATTATGTACAGATAGTGTCATTCTATCGAAGCGCGGAACACCCCCATCGATTCGTCTATCGAAGCACGGTGGCGGGGGCTCCGGCGTCGGAATTAACGCCAATCTCAATTACCCCGGTCGCTTTAACGACCAAAATAAACCGCGCGGTTGTCCGGGCCGAGAGCTTCGGAATCTATAAAAGACGTCGAATTTTTATTTTTAAATATAAAACAGACGTAAACCTGCGGGCTGCCGGCTTGTAAAAGTTAATGGATCCTCGACTACTATAATATGAGGTGTCTCGGATGGCTTGTCGATTCTATAATGAGCTCAATGGTAGCTCCCTCGGGAGATCGATCCGAGAGCCCATTCAATCTTAAGTCACAATTCGATACTCACCATCGCGTTTTTCAATGTTTACCTCGAATGAGGATTCCAATAAGCAGTAAACTCTACCCATGAACCTTTGCGTTTCCAAGATTCCTTAACTAAACCCCCTTAACGTAACGTATCCGGCCTAATCTAAAAAGTAGCGATACGTAACACGACTTTGGAACGGGGTCGGAGACTTCGATTCGAGTGCGAGAGGTCGCTCTTCGATGAATTTTGATTCCGCGTGAAATACATCCGCCATTAAAATCTCTTTTTCTCTTCGGTAATTTTTATTCCCAAGCCAACTACAATGTTACGGAGCGTTCGTTAATTCGGCGTTCGGGTTACTCTCCATTTGATGGGTTAATGTCTTCATTAATACGATGATAAAGCTATTATTAGAGATGAAAGGGAGCCTTTCATGTGCGTTTACAGGGAACGCCAGGTTTTGGGAAAAAGCTATTGTTATCCAAACCAACGATCTGTTATCGGTTCTGTACTCAACCCGAGAAAAAATTCTTAATTAGTGAAAATAAGGGTTATACAAATGGATTCAAGTTTTCACAAACTATTGTACTTACTATTTCAGTGTATTTATCCTTGCAATTGAAATCCGTCAGCATTTTGACAAGTGCCCGGATATTTCGCTGCTCCTCTATCACAAGTGTGTGTCCCAATTTCCGCATTAACCAAAAAAAAAAATTGCGCACCGAGTGGCAATTTTAACGTTTTTCACGGAAAAGAAAAGTTGGGCAACATTTTCCATACTCTGGTCAGAAAACGGTACAACCAGACAGTATGTTAACTTCCACCAAAGTTACTGTCCCAATACGGAAAAATCTTGTTACTTTCAGGATAATTTTGATGGAGGCTATCACACTCTCTTGTTGTGCCGGTTATCAACCGGAATAAGAGTGAAATGCTACCTAATTTTTTTCCGCGTCATAGAAAGGGTTAAAATTTTTCAATTTTTTTTGGGGGGGATGGGGTTTAGGGGCACGACTTAGCACGGCGAAGCGGTCCACAGCCCTGGATAGACGATCAAATTCCGAACCAATTCCGATCAAAGTAGACATGCTGATGACTGATGGTCACCATCTACCATCTAATTTTGACAGGCCGCACTATTTTGTTCAAAGTAAGATCAGAATGGAGTGCCACTATTCATCATTTCCTGCCACGGGAAACATTTCTGCCAAGTTTTCATTTTAAAATTAAGCAAATTAATGAGTTTAAGACTGATGACTCCCGACACTTCGATGCTGCTTTGATCGGAATTGGTTCGGGAATTTGATCGTCTATCCAGGTTTTACTACGGATTCAGCTGATTTTTTCTGAGTTCATCGATGTGTACATAAAAACCTTTTGCTGCCACTTTTTCCTGGTTCTCCTTTCTTTCTTGTTTCTTTACCGGACTAAGTGTAGAAGCGTTTGAATTGGCGTCGAAGCGGCGATTGATTCGAGCGTTGGCGCTGCGGGCTGCGGTTGGACGTGGAGAGAACCCCGGCCTCGGGCGTGGGTCCTTCGGGGGCTGTTTTATGAGGCGTCTCGTGGGCTGTTAGTCATTAGGCTTTTACTCACGCACCGGGCACCGGGCATCGCACCGATTTGGACGTAAAATTCGTCCGGACACCGATCCGATGCCGTGCCATGCGATTCGTGGACCGGTGAAAGACCAACCGGAGTGATGCTTTTATGATCGATAAAAGAAGACTCCTTTTTACGAGCCGTTTCACTATAGCCAATAGATCGCGTTGCCACACCGCCCGGAATAGCCGCTGAGTTCCACAAATTACACCAGTCGCCCGCTCCATCAACCCCGAGGGCTAAGTGCTCACACAGTAAGAAAAAACAACCAAAATCTTGTGTTAACTTAGGAGGTAAAACGCGAAACAACACAAGATCTCGTTTGATGTTTTTTCTAGGTGTGTTTGTTTTCCCTGTGTCAAATCGATCAACTTTAGTTGATCCACACAGTAAGAAACAACCAAACACAGTAAGAAAAAACAACCAACATCTTGTGTTAATGTAGGAAGTAAAACACGAAATAACACGAGCTCTTCTTTGATTTTTTTTCTGTATGAGTGTGTTTGTTTTCCCTGTGTCAAACCGATCAAATTTTTTGTTGAAAATCTGAGATAATTTACACCAGTCGCCCGGTCCATCAACCCCGAGGGCTAAGCGCCCACACAGTAAGAAAAAAACAACCGAAATTTTGTGTTAGTATAGGAAGTACAACACGAAATAACACAAGATCTCGTTTGATTTTTTTTCTGTTTTTTTTCCCTGTGTCAAATCGATCAAATTTTTTGTTGAAAATCTGCGATAATTGCAAGTCTCCAGGATCGAACCTGGGTCACACAGTGGTCGCTGGGTGGACAGTGGACATCCAATGCGCTAGCTGAAGATAGTTTAATAGTATTATAGTTTTTTGATAGTTTTTGTAGCTGTAGATACGTCAAACCCAGCTAATTTCTGACAGCTGATCTTTTTTTCTTCCGTTTTTTTTGGTCACTGTGGTCCAGTGGTTCGCGCAAAGAACTATCGGCTCACGAATCCCTGGTTTGAGCACCGACGGGGCTGATTGTGAGATTGTCTCGCTTCATCATAAAAACTTTGATACTGCATAGATGATGCAAAGCTTTACACTTAAAATCTCATTTTTCAATTCTTTCCTCTACTTTTGTATCTTTTGTCCTATACCAACTGATATGAACAAATGAACATGTCACAGACCGATAGACAAGTCAGGCATTTAGTTGACCAAATTTTGTACATTAGCCAGTAACGTTCCCCAAAATTCAAGTGAATAGCTCTCGATCTTTAAGTCTTTGGACCTTAAATATTGGTCCGATTTCGAACTGATCCTTTATTTTGTTACGCAATATGCTCCTTGAAAATTCTGCCTAAAACTGCAAAATTATGAGATGCTCATTGACGGACCGGGAATATGTCAACACCCAAAAATTATATAGTTATCCGAAACTGTGAGTCCGCAGCTATTTTAAGCATCATTCAATACAAATCAGATTCAGATTCAGCCCTTAGAAAATAAATGGCTGTTTGCCGAGGCGTATTGAAAAATGCTGGATTTGTTCGTCGACCCGCGACAGGTACCGAATCTGCTTTTCATCGTTTCGGAAAGCGGATATCCATAAAACGCGCGTAAATAAATCAAAGTCACCCAAACGCACATAAAGGGAACATGGCAACGCAGCGATAGATTCGGCCGCCAAATGACTATCCGGGTTATATATTTTCCTTCCCAAAGGTTTGTCATCATTTATGCCCGAGCTTTTATTGAGTTATAATTTACCGAGCAAGAAACTGAGTTTGGAGGCGTACGAACTAAAGGCGCGAGGTACCACTAACAGAGGCAGAGCCTTTGTTATTCACGTCGAATTCCGATCTTTATGAGCTTTTCTTTTCCTGCCCGTGCACTTCTCCTTCCCTTCAATCGGTTTAGGAGGTGGGGGGGGGGGGGAGATTTGTCGGTTGATGTAAAATAATCAGTTTTTGGATGGTGACGAAAACCGTTTGCCATATTATTTATGTATGTCCAATGGATCGCCATGCACCCTGAAAGCTGCACAAGGTATGTTCCCTCATCAAGATTTCACTTGCAACACATCTAAAACTGTTGGAAAGCCCAACTTCAGTCTACGAAGGAAGAATGAAGGAAACAAATATTGAGCTTTTAGCCGATTTTCTCCTTAATAATGTGTAAACCGAGACCATGCTTGCAAAAAACAGTGTGAAGGAGAATGTTTGTTTTCCACATGAAAAGTATTTCAGCGAAAAAGCCCCATGTCGAAATAAAGTCAAATATGTCATTAATTGCATCCCCTACAATCATCAAAGTGTCAAGCAACGTTTAAGAACTTTCATAAAGTCTCATTTTCTAAATAGGAAACTTATAATATGTTTCTTTGCAACTTTTGTGACTAGTGTTAGTACACGAATGAATATTAATAAAAAGTTTGTACGGATACCCTCGGCTAGTTTTTTTTAAAATATAACTAAAGTCTAACAAAGTTGCAATTTGCAGGCTGATTGTTGACATTAATAGAGAGAGCTATAGGCAAAGAAGACAAAATGGATTTTGATGTAAGCGGGTGGTTGCAATGGACAAAAGAGATAGGGAAAAGACTAACCAACGGCACCCCACAAGCGATATTATAATATGTAGTGAGTCCATCATTTTCTCCCCTAGTCTATAGAAACCACCCACTTCAACCAATAGAGTTGCTTCAAACTCCCTTTTATGTCTATTGCTATATCTATCAATTCCAACCATCAGCCCGCGGAGGCACCAATATCTTAGCCCTCAATATCTCGTTGTGTCTCAGTAGTACAATTTTTATTTTGACTCTCTCGGTTAATGAGGAAAATCTGCAGTTCCCGGCAACAATTTTCTCTTGGCGGAGCCCCACTCTCGACATTCGGCAACCCTTTGAAGATGGAGGGGTGGGGGGGTGTCGGAGTCATCCCCCTCGGCCATCCCAACTTGTGGCCACGAAGAGGCCGAACGAGAACGAAATTACCCCCCTGGAAATAACCACCCTTGCGCCCGGCCCGACAATCGGAGGGGGGGTTGTTTCGGGCCGGAGTATTTGCCCACCGGTTGTGAGCGTTAAGTTATTACAAGCTTTCAATTCAATTTCGCAATAATAACGGCCCGACCGATGCACGCCTGCCAAGTTCGGAAAGTGTGACCGTCGGAGGGCACTCTTGCCAAGTTCACTTCCGATTTGAGAATATGCATTTTGATCGATTCTCTAGGAAAGGGACCAGTGCTTACATTCCATGTCCGTCAAAAGTTCCCGGATTCGGAACTTTTTTTATTCCAATTTCTCCCACTTAATGACAGTCTGAAGTTCCGGCGTTCTTTTTGGATTTTTTTCAAAACTTCTCGGGTTCTTTTTAGATGTTTTCAGAAGTTCCGAGTATGTTCCGGCCTATGCCAAAGATCCGGAACATTTGGGGAATTTCAAAAATTCCGGGAAAAATTCAGAAAAACCTCTAAAGTTTCGGACTTCGGTGGGAAATGGGAGTACTGGAAGGGTCCTTATCTTGCGGGAAATTTTTATCTTCTTGTAAAAACTCGAACCGCGTTTTTCTGCGAGCTATGCATTCTACTCAAGGAATTTTTAGAGTAATATTTCCTCCAATGACCGAGCTTTCAGAATGGGAATTATGTTAAAATTTCCAAGATTTTCTTCGTTCATGCTGTGGTACCAGTCCGTATAGTCTCTTTTCACAGATCTGATCGCATTTTAATAATAAATATTAGTAAATCTACTGATAGTCTACTTAATTTTTGACGCAGTAATACGAATAAATGAAGATGACCAGGACTGAAAAAAATATTCACCCGAACTCTCGTGGTATTTACCATAGTACAGTAAACGCTACCATAAAGTCTGGTGTTGTGTTGATCCCCATACTCGGTTCACTGTGTCAGCATATGGTAAAATCTGCCATATTTTCTTATTTCAGTGAAGTGATCAGTTATCATGATAATTAACGAGAAGAAGAATAAGGGATAAACCACCATGAGAACATGTTTCGTGGCATCGCTGGCCCGGAGGGTCGTGGGGTCAACAGGAATCTCACGCTCTCGGTAAATACGAGGATCGGAGAGGCCAAGGACGCGGGGAGCCCCCGCTTTCATCCCTTCCGCGGGCGGTCGGCGGGGGGGGGGGGAGGATCGGTCAGTCCTATTTGCACCTCCAAAGCGTGAGTTGAAGTTTGTTTGATGGTGATTTTCCCGGGCGGGGGCGGACCTTCGGTTTCTGATTTGAGTGGTCAACTCGTTGACGGTGCCGCGGTTAACCCCGATCGACACCGGCTGCGACGCCTCGATGAGGGTTGTTCGGTCTTGAGTTACTGCTCCCGCACCCCCATCCCCCGTCATCACCTGAGATTAATTTCCCTCCCCCGGCTACCGCGTATTGTTCGCGTATCGTCAGCAAGAACGCCGTATGAGCATTCCTATATTGTCCCTTGTCGCATCGTATATCGTTAAGGTGATTCGATGGACGCCATATTTTGTGTCAAAACGACTTGCGATATATCGCATCGATTGGTTCCATTGTTTCAGCTACTTGTCATTTTTCTTGAATTTTGAGACCGTAATTCTGTTGTCAGGGGACTAAAAAATTTACTTTACCCATTTTGTCTAACAAATTCAACGTAATATAGGCGTGTTTTTTCAGAGAGAAAATTCGAGTGCAATTTCGATATCAGTATCGAATGCAATATTTTTTCTCATCAAAAACTACGCCTATATTAAGTTAAATTTGTTTGTGGGTAAGTGAATTCTTAAGTCTCCTGACAACAGAATTGCGATCTCAAAATTCATGAAAAATGACGAGTAGCTTAAAAAATGGAGTTCATCAATGCGATATATGGCATAAAAAATAGCGTCAATCGAATTACCTTAAGCAAACATCCGAGCTAAAAAGAACGCCGTATGAGCATTCAGGCGTTGCCATATTTCCTTCATTAAAAAGTAATTTTCTGGGAAAATCGTGCACATTTCGCCTCCAATTTTACAGACGATTTAGGTCGCAAACCATAGTCATGACTTCATCTTATCCTCGAGATGGGAACAGTGAACACAATATTATTTTGGTTGACAGTGTATTTCTTGTAATAAGGATTTACTATTTTCATCACATTTTAAATCGAATACCTGCACCATTAGACTCCTTACTCTGACAGGTGCCTTCATGTATTAGCCCGAAAACGTGGTTCCTCATTGCATCATAAAGTCCATAAATCCGCAAACTTTAACGAGTGAGGGGACCTTCCTCTATGACAGCAGAATTTTCAGTGATGTGATTTTTGTCGAATTTGTTCTAAAGATTGAATGGTTCCATAACGCAGGATCACTAAAATAGATCATTACCATGCGATCGGCTCTGTAAAAAGAGACTTAATGAATTGCAGGGTGTTTACAAGTCCGGAAATAGTACTGATTTTTTAAGGAAGGTCCGGAAGTACTGAAAAAGTGCAGAAATTCCACAAGAAGGTCCGGATTTTTTTCCTTTTTTGTCATTTTTGTCGCAATTTGAGCGACAAATTCAAATTTTTGAAATCTTTCTAATTTCGTCAATTATAGGTTCTATAAAAGCACTGAACTTTTCTGTTGAAGAAGTACTGAATTTTTTGGGAATGTACTGATTTTTGGCCAGCCTGTTTTAGTAGACACCCTGGGATCGGTACCACAGCATGGACGAAGAAAATCTTGGAAACTTCAAGCGAGCAACAGTTCGTTTAGTAAGCATGCAACTTCATAAACAACCCTCGAGCGTTGTTATGACGTGAAGTTCGACGTCTTTCCCTCCGACGTGGATTCGATCGTAAGCGATTCGAGATGAAGCGGAGTGGATGCGGAATTTAATTCGGTTAGTCCCTCATCCGACCGAGGAGGGAGAGAAGAGTGAGGAATCGATTTGCCGACGCTACCTGATAGCGGAGCAATCGTGTTTTGATATGGACGCATTTCTGTCAAACGGAACTATGTGCACTAAGACATGAGCCCTGAGATCCATAAGAATATGTGCGTAACAGGGCTCACGTCATAATGCACATAGTTCCGTTTGACAGAAATACGTCTATATGACAAATGACGCGCGTACATCGGAACCGGCGGCGGGGGCGACAACACGAGTTTGACAAAACAATCGAGGGCGGGGAACGCGCGAGCGAGGAGCCGAAAATTGAAGTTTAAATATTCACATTCGCCGAGACAGCATTGTTCCGTTCCTTCTCTTTTATTTATTTTTTATTGGAGCAAGTGCCGAATAAAAGTTGAAGCAAATTGATCAGTTTAGATAAGGATCTATCAGGCAATAACGGAGGAAACATCCCCGGGGGCCCCGAGCACATCCCTCCGAATAACATGTGCTTCTTGGGCGTTCGGCGAGGGCCGCATTTACATGTTCCAATTTTTCAGATCCGGTTGATAGTCTTGTAATGTGCACTGCGATTACCCTCCGGCGGCATTGTCGGGTTTCCCGATCCTGGGAAACTTGCCTTTCTTCGAAATGTATCGTCTTCCGCGGGAAAAGGAGTTGTCTTACGCCAGGCATATGCTTACAGACCTAAGTGGCAGTGGTCGCGATAAGTTGCGATTTGAGCGGAGAACACATCGCGATTCGATCGACGGCGATTTATCGCAATATTATTGCACTAAAAATAGTGATATATTGGGATTCCATTGCGTAAATTTGCAAAATCGCGATTTTCATAGACTGTGATGTATTACAATATTAGCGAACAAAAAATAGTGGAAAAACAAGGAGGCAAAATTCGGTTATTAACTGTCGTTTTGACTGAGTTCATCAGAAAGAAACCGACACAGATTTTCGAAAAAATTGAGTTAAGAATGTTTTTGAGTCGTATATTTTCTCCTGCCTTCAACTAAAAGTCGGAAACAGAAATTAGTGTGTGAGAATATAAGTTAAAGTTTATTCTCTTCATCGAGCCCTATGCAGGATTAAAACTTCGCACCTCTTTTTCTCAGTTTCAACTTAATATGGGTTGGTTCCTCTCTACTTCCACCATAGCTAAAATTTACGATACATCGAAGTGGTGGCCACCCGCGGAACGAAAAGCTGTAGATGCACCCCAATACTGCCGTGCTAAGGAAAAACGCCGTATAAACCTTCAGGCGTTGCCGAATTTCCTTTGATAAAACACGAATTTCTTGGTAAACTTATGATATTTTCCTTCCAATTTTTCAGCTAATTACATTCGCAATTTAACCCAAATTCCCTGACAGTTTCACGGAAAAAAATTCATAACTTTCCTCAAAAATAAACATATTATAGAAGGCAATTTGGCAACTCTCGAATGTTCATACGGCGTTCTTCCTTATACTGGAAAAAAAACACATTGGATCTAGAGTCCAGACTCTTGAAAACATCGACAAGAGAAAGGACTCTTGATTCAATCAGATGTAAGCTTAAATCAAAAGGAAATCCGCTCAAATTAAGAGGCTTGGTTCTTGATATAAGCTTAAAACTGATTGAATCAAGAGTCCATTTTCTTGTCGATGTTTCAAGAGTCTGGACTCTATATCCAATGTGTTTTTTTTCCCCCAGTGTAGTACGGCAGAATAGTACGGTTAACCCTTGGGCACGCGAGTAGTGTATATATGAGGATATACCGCCAAATTTGACCTTTAAGACGGGAGCTACGTGACCCCGGTGTGAGATCACTGGCGACTGGTTGCGGGTTGCCTACCTATCGTTTCGCCACTTGACCTTTAAGACGGGACCTATGTCACGTGACCCGGGTGTGACGTCACTAGCGACTGTTGCGGGTTGCCTACCTATCGTTGCCAGTGTTGTAAAATTGTGCAGAAAAATGTTGATTATTTTAGGATGATTTTGCAACCATGGTGTGACGTCACTAGCGACTGTTGCGGGTTGCCTACCTATCGTTGCCAGTGTTGTAAAATTGTGCAGAAAAATGTTGATTTTGCAACCATGGTGTGACGTCACTAGCGACTGTTGCGGGTTGCCTACCCATCACCCACGTTGTCAGTCTGATCAGGAAAATCGTGATTAATTGCGGGTATTGTTGAAAAATTTGGGGGAAAAACTGGATTATTTTAGGATGCCTGATTTTACAACCATGGTGTGGCGTCACTAGTGACTGGTTATCTGTTACAGGTTGTATAGCTATCAGGGGTGATGGGTAATCGTTATCAGTCTAGTAAAATCGGGACAGGAGGGGCGTGGGTTACTTGAGAGTTGTGACAACCACTGGTTAATTGATGCGGCTTGCCTACCTATCATGGGCGTCGGGTAAGCTTACTCGTTACCAGTGTTGTAAAATCGTGCAGAAAAATCGGGGTAAATTAACGGTGTTGGCTGGGTGATGGGTGTTTTAGCGGATCATATGTCAACAATGTTTTCATGCTATGACGTCACTAACGTTGTGAAATTGAGCGGGAAAATTTGAATTAGTTACGGGTGATGGGTGTTTTAGTGTATAAAATGACAGCCATCTTTTCATACTGTGACGACACCAACCAACGTTGAGAAATTGAGCGGGAAAATTTGAATTAATGACGGGCATTGCTACGGAACATGGTAACAATGTTGTAAAATTGAGCGGGAAAGTATGATTTAACCAGGAGTCGGGTATTGATTAGTATACGGTGTATGGCATCCGTGTTTACTGTTGCGGGTTGCCTAAACGTGAACGGGCTACCATTAGCTTTTTTAAACCACAACCGTTTAATCCTTATGGGCTACCTACCCACCCGAGCGAAGCATGATATGTTAGAGTCAACAATTTGCCTGAGAATTAGGCGGGAAATTTGAAGGAGCAGACGTTGCAAAAAATCTGCAAAAACCTATCTTCACAGGGTTTTTCATGTGCCATGAGTCCTTTACCGTGACGATATCTGCTCTATTAGCAAACATACACAGTACAACCATTCGGGTAAATACGTTTGACCAATGACCTGCATCATTTTACGCGACGTCATGCGAAGCATCCATTATGTGTCGTCACCCCACCCAGCTAGCGACCTTACCCGCTCTACTAGGAATCATACACAGGATGAGGTCCGAGGTTCTCCCATAAATTCGTAGCGGGTTGCCTATCCATCCGGGGGAATACGATTGAGTGTCATCACTCTAAGCATCCATTCTATGACGTCACCCTGTTGTATACCACAGTATCAACGTTGTATGATCGGAAAAAAGTTATACCATGCTATACGTGAGATGATAGAAAATTCGGGTGTAAGTATCGACAGCGGTGACTAGAGGGGCTAATGAGTCGAACTCTAGATGCGACAAGTACAATGCTCTCATCGCGGAGATGTGCGTATGTCTGCGGTTCGATTGTTGATTCGTTATCGAAAGACCTTGTTCGATAAAAAGCATTGCCGAGATAGGGATTCATCGATCGAGTTCTCTCGATAACGATTCATCAATCGACCCGGTCGCGCGACTGCGCGAGCTCCCACTCAAGGTCGCCCAGTTCTCGCTACTCATTTTCCTGTTAGAGTGTCATTCGGAAACCACACATGTTCCACACAAACTACTCATTCACTTAGCTCCTTTCACCATACATATAACTGATGAAAAATCACGAATGACTCTGGAAAGTATCACTACTTATACGGGGTTTTCGCGGTAACTCACATTCGATAATCTCCAAATATCCGTTCCCGGCGATGCCATCCTTCGACAAGTTTCAACTTGTCTCGATCAACTTCCCTATAATATATTTCTGATTTCCACGGCTTGGCAATAGCCGAGGACCTGCGGTCCCGCTCATTTAAACGCGTGGTGCTGGTGCGGGTGTGAAAGCCATCAATAATTTTCGATTATTTAAACGGTGATGTTTCTAGTCAGTTGTCGACCATCATCCTCATCTAAATCGATATGATCCGTTTTGAATTTGGAAAATGAGTCATTTTTCCTTTCTTTTTGAGACAAGTGAAACACTGATGGGGTATGAACCACGACGGGATGTGCAAATTCTCATTCCTTGATTGCTCACGGGGAACACCGGTATAGACAAATGATGTTTCAGTATCATGAGCCTTGGCTGCATTGGCTAGAGGAATCGATGGAGCTCGGATGAGGGGGAGAAAAAAAACAAGAAGAGATTCGTTTATCACATACAGCGGATTTATTGATATAAAAAGGAACATGAGTATTGTATATTTGCCACACACAGACACTTTCATACTGTGTTATGAACCGTCGAGATCATGATGGCTCAAATTGAAACCGTGTTTTATACTCATCACTTTCCTAACGATTAAATGACGACACTGGTTTTTCAATTCGCAAAGAGCATAGGGGAAAACCATCATCGGAAAAGTCTTAACATCAAACGAGCCAGGGTCTAAAGCGCTCACAAAATTTGAAATTGAAGCGTTGTCCAAATACTGACATTTTCTTAATACTAAATCACAAGTTTCGGAAAAAAGTTTTTGAAATTTTTGCTGATTGTCAACAGCTTTGTCCACTACTGCGCTAATCGATGGAGCGAGTTTCTTCAATTCTTTCCACGCCTTCTCTTGAAGCGCTATTTCTCTCGCACACTTACGATGAGATGAATTTTTCTGACCGAGTACAAGACTTTTCCGTCCCAGAATCCTGCCAAACTTCAAAAATCTTGATACGGTCCCGAGATAGCGTGTCTCCCCAAAGTCGCTGTCCCCCTCAAAATACGCATCGATGTCTTTGTCCCAGCGTGTAAGCTCTCTCCACTCGCTCGGCTTAAGGGCGACCATGTTTTGAACTGTAGCGTAATCGTAAAATTTGATGATCGGAGTAAACTGTTCATTACAACTGTAACCGATCACTATCTGCTGTTCACCGTTCGGGGTCAGGAAAAAAGACGAGTTTCCCATCGTTTTCGATACGATAGGGCCTCTGCACACACCACGACCGGGTTTTATCGGAGGCATGCTCGAAATTTGATAACAAATCACTTCGACCGAGCCGAGCTGACAGCAAAAGCGGACCACACCGACGAAAAAACGAACAGAAAATGGTCGCTGGTGTGTAACAATCCACGGTAAGAAGACATCGTGATCCAGGAGGAGGAGGAAGAGAAGGAGGAGGAGGAGGAGAGGGGTCTGCAACACGCATTTAAAACGTATCAGATCGAGTATCCACTCAAATGAAGGCGCCCTCGTCCCGAGTCGCTGACATTCAAAGCCTCAGTGTCAAGGTATGATAATGGAGTATCCCATTTGAACCTATGATAAAGAATCGATTATGCACATGGTGCTCGTTACGATCGATATTTTTCAAAGGTTTAAACGGCATAGCAATCGATACATCGCAAAGCATGCCACGACACTGGAAACCGTATGTATGTATAACCCGCTTTCACGGTGCACTAAGGCGCTCTGCGACGCCCACTCTCCACAGCAATCTGTCATGGAAGAGATCCTCCGGGAGCTGGCATCTCTCCATCTCATGCCCTCTACCCAGCGTTTGGCTGGTCGCCTACCTGTCAATCGATACATCGCAAAGCCCACCACACACACACACACACACACTACTGCAAAGTCCATAGCCGTCTTCATCCCGCAAACAGTACCATGCAGCAACACCAGATTACCGATTCGTTCAAATCAAGGCGGTATCATCCCGAGGATAGCCCCGGGCAAGGCTTTCACGTTATAAAACCACCATTTTCAGTCCGGGAGAGGGTACCCAACGAGCTAGCTATCACCTCTATTTCGTCCATTCCATACCCTCAAATATGGCGTCACTAGTGAGGTGAGGTGTAATAATCGACTATCGATTATTGCGGTGTTCGATCTCGTGTCATATCAATCGATACATCGCAAAGGGAACCAAGGCAAACGGTATCAGATTGCCTATGAAGCTGTGATAAAGAATCGATTATTGCGGTGTTCGATCTCGTGTCATATCAGTCGATACATCGCAAAGGGAACCAGTCTCATAACGCAAACGGCAACAGATTGCCTATGAAGCTGTGATAAAGAATCGATTATTACGGTGTTCGATCTCGTGTCATTTCCATCGATACATCGCAAAGGGAGCCAACGCAAACGGTATCAGATTGCCTATGAAGCTGTGATAAAGAATCGATTATCGGGGTGTTCGATCTCGTGTCATATCAATCGATACATCGCAAAGGGGACCAACGCAAACGGTATCAGATTGCCTATGAAGCTGTGATAAAGAATCGATTATTGCGGTGTTCGATCTCGTGTCATATCAATCGATACATCGCAAAGGGAACCAGTCTCATAACGCAATCGCATCAGATTGCCTATGAAGCTGAGATAAAGAATCGATCATTGCAGTGTTCGATCTCGTGACATAGGTTTGAATATCATATCAATCGATATATCGCAAAGGGAACCAGACTTTTAACACAATCGGTATCAGATTGCCTATCCACTCAAATGAAGGCTGTCTCGTCTCGAGGATACGCCGTAACAGTTTGGTCCAATCTCCCGTACCACGGGGATTCCCCCTCTTCCTATCCTCTCGGTGGAAGGGTTCGCACATGGTCCACGAAATCATTGGAAATCGAAGCAAAATCGATCGACTTCGAGCGGGTGAGATGTCATATTCTGCGCATTCAAATCGAAGAAACGTGATGGAAATCGTTACTGATCGAACAACCGATTCGTGATGAGACAACACAAACAACGAGAAAAGAGCAGGCGCTCAAGCATATGATGGTGAAAATTGGTCATAGTCGATGCCAATCGAAGCTATATCGATAGGAATCGGTGAAAAATCTATGAGCCTCTCCACTAATCGGAGGCAAGAGAGCGAAGTTCTTCGCTTAAAATGCACAATCAAGGTTGGTTCCCAGCATTCACCATCATCTCATCATCTACCTTCGCGTCGTCAGAACTCAATAAACATTAGTGAAAATCGATACCGCCCACACAAGAAATCGATACCACCCACACAAGCAATCGATTGAATTCGATCCTGGTAAGCTGCTACCAAGAATCGATTCCCATCTTTCTCACCTCTCGCTGCGAGATCCGAGCATGACGCCCGATCACCCGTCTTTCCCCTTCGTTTGAGCTTCGCTCAAGGCGAAGGGGAAAGACTGATCGGGCGTCATGCTCGGATCTCGCAGCGAGAGGTGAGAAAGATGGGAATCGATTCTTGGTAGCAGCTTACCAGGATCGAATTCAATCGATTGCTTGTGTGGGTGGTATCGATTTCTTGTGTGGGCGGTATCGATTTTCACTAATGTTTATTGAGTTCTGACGACGCGAAGGTAGATGATGAGATGATGGTGAATGCTGGGAACCAACCTTGATTGTGCATTTTAAGCGAAGAACTTCGCTCTCTTGCCTCCGATTAGTGGAGAGGCTCATAGATTTTTCACCGATTCCTATCGATATAGCTTCGATTGGCATCGACTATGACCAATTTTCACCATCATATGCTTGAGCGCCTGCTCTTTTCTCGTTGTTTGTGTTGTCTCATCACGAATCGGTTGTTCGATCAGTAACGATTTCCATCACGTTTCTTCGATTTGAATGCGCAGAATATGACATCTCACCCGCTCGAAGTCGATCGATTTTGCTTCGATTTCCAATGATTTCGTGGACCATGTGCGAACCCTTCCACCGAGAGGATAGGAAGAGGGGGAATCCCCGTGGTACGGGAGATTGGACCAAACTGTTACGGCGTATCCTCGAGACGAGACAGCCTTCATTTGAGTGGATAGGCAATCTGATACCGATTGTGTTAAAAGTCTGGTTCCCTTTGCGATATATCGATTGATATGATATTCAAACCTATGTCACGAGATCGAACACTGCAATGATCGATTCTTTATCTCAGCTTCATAGGCAATCTGATGCGATTGCGTTATGAGACTGGTTCCCTTTGCGATGTATCGATTGATATGACACGAGATCGAACACCGCAATAATCGATTCTTTATCACAGCTTCATAGGCAATCTGATACCGTTTGCGTTGGTCCCCTTTGCGATGTATCGATGGAAATGACACGAGATCGAACACCCCGATAATCGATTCTTTATCACAGCTTCATAGGCAATCTGATACCGTTTGCGTTGGCTCCCTTTGCGATGTATCGATGGAAATGACACGAGATCGAACACCGTAATAATCGATTCTTTATCACAGCTTCATAGGCAATCTGTTGCCGTTTGCGTTATGAGACTGGTTCCCTTTGCGATGTATCGACTGATATGACACGAGATCGAACACCGCAATAATCGATTCTTTATCACAGCTTCATAGGCAATCTGATACCGTTTGCCTTGGTTCCCTTTGCGATGTATCGATTGATATGACACGAGATCGAACACCGCAATAATCGATAGTCGATTATTACACCTCACCTCACTAGTGACGCCATATTTGAGGGTATGGAATGGACGAAATAGAGGTGATAGCTAGCTCGTTGGGTACCCTCTCCCGGACTGAAAATGGTGGTTTTATAACGTGAAAGCCTTGCCCGGGGCTATCCTCGGGATGATACCGCCTTGATTTGAACGAATCGGTAATCTGGTGTTGCTGCATGGTACTGTTTGCGGGATGAAGACGGCTATGGACTTTGCAGTAGTGTGTGTGTGTGTGTGTGTGTGGTGGGCTTTGCGATGTATCGATTGACAGGTAGGCGACCAGCCAAACGCTGGGTAGAGGGCATGAGATGGAGAGATGCCAGCTCCCGGAGGATCTCTTCCATGACAGATTGCTGTGGAGAGTGGGCGTCGCAGAGCGCCTTAGTGCACCGTGAAAGCGGGTTATACATACATACGGTTTCCAGTGTCGTGGCATGCTTTGCGATGTATCGATTGCTATGCCGTTTAAACCTTTGAAAAATATCGATCGTAACGAGCACCATGTGCATAATCGATTCTTTATCATAGGTTCAAATGGGATACTCCATTATCATACCTTGACACTGAGGCTTTGAATGTCAGCGACTCGGGACGAGGGCGCCTTCATTTGAGTGGATACTCGATCTGATACGTTTTAAATGCGTGTTGCAGACCCCTCTCCTCCTCCTCCTCCTTCTCTTCCTCCTCCTCCTGGATCACGATGTCTTCTTACCGTGGATTGTTACACACCAGCGACCATTTTCTGTTCGTTTTTTCGTCGGTGTGGTCCGCTTTTGCTGTCAGCTCGGCTCGGTCGAAGTGATTTGTTATCAAATTTCGAGCATGCCTCCGATAAAACCCGGTCGTGGTGTGTGCAGAGGCCCTATCGTATCGAAAACGATGGGAAACTCGTCTTTTTTCCTGACCCCGAACGGTGAACAGCAGATAGTGATCGGTTACAGTTGTAATGAACAGTTTACTCCGATCATCAAATTTTACGATTACGCTACAGTTCAAAACATGGTCGCCCTTAAGCCGAGCGAGTGGAGAGAGCTTACACGCTGGGACAAAGACATCGATGCGTATTTTGAGGGGGACAGCGACTTTGGGGAGACACGCTATCTCGGGACCGTATCAAGATTTTTGAAGTTTGGCAGGATTCTGGGACGGAAAAGTCTTGTACTCGGTCAGAAAAATTCATCTCATCGTAAGTGTGCGAGAGAAATAGCGCTTCAAGAGAAGGCGTGGAAAGAATTGAAGAAACTCGCTCCATCGATTAGCGCAGTAGTGGACAAAGCTGTTGACAATCAGCAAAAATTTCAAAAACTTTTTTCCGAAACTTGTGATTTAGTATTAAGAAAATGTCAGTATTTGGACAACGCTTCAATTTCAAATTTTGTGAGCGCTTTAGACCCTGGCTCGTTTGATGTTAAGACTTTTCCGATGATGGTTTTCCCCTATGCTCTTTGCGAATTGAAAAACCAGTGTCGTCATTTAATCGTTAGGAAAGTGATGAGTATAAAACACGGTTTCAATTTGAGCCATCATGATCTCGACGGTTCATAACACAGTATGAAAGTGTCTGTGTGTGGCAAATATACAATACTCATGTTCCTTTTTATATCAATAAATCCGCTGTATGTGATAAACGAATCTCTTCTTGTTTTTTTTCTCCCCCCTCATCCGAGCTCCATCGATTCCTCTAGCCAATGCAGCCAAGGCTCATGATACTGAAACATCATTTGTCTATACCGGTGTTCCCCGTGAGCAATCAAGGAATGAGAATTTGCACATCCCGTCGTGGTTCATACCCCATCAGTGTTTCACTTGTCTCAAAAAGAAAGGAAAAATGACTCATTTTCCAAATTCAAAACGGATCATATCGATTTAGATGAGGATGATGGTCGACAACTGACTAGAAACATCACCGTTTAAATAATCGAAAATTATTGATGGCTTTCACACCCGCACCAGCACCACGCGTTTAAATGAGCGGGACCGCAGGTCCTCGGCTATTGCCAAGCCGTGGAAATCAGAAATATATTATAGGGAAGTTGATCGAGACAAGTTGAAACTTGTCGAAGGATGGCATCGCCGGGAACGGATATTTGGAGATTATCGAATGTGAGTTACCGCGAAAACCCCGTATAAGTAGTGATACTTTCCAGAGTCATTCGTGATTTTTCATCAGTTATATGTATGGTGAAAGGAGCTAAGTGAATGAGTAGTTTGTGTGGAACATGTGTGGTTTCCGAATGACACTCTAACAGGAAAATGAGTAGCGAGAACTGGGCGACCTTGAGTGGGAGCTCGCGCAGTCGCGCGACCGGGTCGATTGATGAATCGTTATCGAGAGAACTCGATCGATGAATCCCTATCTCGGCAATGCTTTTTATCGAACAAGGTCTTTCGATAACGAATCAATAATCGAACCGCAGACATACGCACATCTCCGCGATGAGAGCATTGTACTTGTCGCATCTAGAGTTCGACTCATTAGCCCCTCTAGTCACCGCTGTCGATACTTACACCCGAATTTTCTATCATCTCACGTATAGCATGGTATAACTTTTTTCCGATCATACAACGTTGATACTGTGGTATACAACAGGGTGACGTCATAGAATGGATGCTTAGAGTGATGACACTCAATCGTATTCCCCCGGATGGATAGGCAACCCGCTACGAATTTATGGGAGAACCTCGGACCTCATCCTGTGTATGATTCCTAGTAGAGCGGGTAAGGTCGCTAGCTGGGTGGGGTGACGACACATAATGGATGCTTCGCATGACGTCGCGTAAAATGATGCAGGTCATTGGTCAAACGTATTTACCCGAATGGTTGTACTGTGTATGTTTGCTAATAGAGCAGATATCGTCACGGTAAAGGACTCATGGCACATGAAAAACCCTGTGAAGATAGGTTTTTGCAGATTTTTTGCAACGTCTGCTCCTTCAAATTTCCCGCCTAATTCTCAGGCAAATTGTTGACTCTAACATATCATGCTTCGCTCGGGTGGGTAGGTAGCCCATAAGGATTAAACGGTTGTGGTTTAAAAAAGCTAATGGTAGCCCGTTCACGTTTAGGCAACCCGCAACAGTAAACACGGATGCCATACACCGTATACTAATCAATACCCGACTCCTGGTTAAATCATACTTTCCCGCTCAATTTTACAACATTGTTACCATGTTCCGTAGCAATGCCCGTCATTAATTCAAATTTTCCCGCTCAATTTCTCAACGTTGGTTGGTGTCGTCACAGTATGAAAAGATGGCTGTCATTTTATACACTAAAACACCCATCACCCGTAACTAATTCAAATTTTCCCGCTCAATTTCACAACGTTAGTGACGTCATAGCATGAAAACATTGTTGACATATGATCCGCTAAAACACCCATCACCCAGCCAACACCGTTAATTTACCCCGATTTTTCTGCACGATTTTACAACACTGGTAACGAGTAAGCTTACCCGACGCCCATGATAGGTAGGCAAGCCGCATCAATTAACCAGTGGTTGTCACAACTCTCAAGTAACCCACGCCCCTCCTGTCCCGATTTTACTAGACTGATAACGATTACCCATCACCCCTGATAGCTATACAACCTGTAACAGATAACCAGTCACTAGTGACGCCACACCATGGTTGTAAAATCAGGCATCCTAAAATAATCCAGTTTTTCCCCCAAATTTTTCAACAATACCCGCAATTAATCACGATTTTCCTGATCAGACTGACAACGTGGGTGATGGGTAGGCAACCCGCAACAGTCGCTAGTGACGTCACACCATGGTTGCAAAATCAACATTTTTCTGCACAATTTTACAACACTGGCAACGATAGGTAGGCAACCCGCAACAGTCGCTAGTGACGTCACACCATGGTTGCAAAATCATCCTAAAATAATCAACATTTTTCTGCACAATTTTACAACACTGGCAACGATAGGTAGGCAACCCGCAACAGTCGCTAGTGACGTCACACCCGGGTCACGTGACATAGGTCCCGTCTTAAAGGTCAAGTGGCGAAACGATAGGTAGGCAACCCGCAACCAGTCGCCAGTGATCTCACACCGGGGTCACGTAGCTCCCGTCTTAAAGGTCAAATTTGGCGGTATATCCTCATATATACACTACTCACGCGGCAACGCGGGAGGAATCAGAGATCACGACGGTGGCGGGGCGGGGGTGGGAAGTGTCTCAATGCGTTGTTTGTTTGATGCCCCCGATCGGGGTGGATAAGCGGAGACGTCTTTGAGTCGTCTCCGTTGTCAGCATCGATTTCCCCCCCGAACTGGAACCCGGATTCGTATGCCAGTCATGTAGCTCGCCGACGCGAATACACACATATTTACACTTAGCGAACGTGAACACAGCGCCGCCACCGCCGCCACCGCCGCCACGGCTCGTGCCTCGTGACGTGTCGTTCGCAATCCTCCTTCCTCTGCTCACGCTAATCCATCATCCCTCCCTCGCACCCGCCCGGCACTTCTTTCTCGAGGCCATCGGAACCGCATCCCTTCCCGATCCAGTGCACTCTTCAGGTATCCGAGCGCAAGATGCATCCTCGAGGTTCGTCAAAGAGGAAAGGGGAAAACGAAAGAGAAGGAAACGAGGAAGAAGAAGATAATGATTATGTTAATAACGATAGTGATGGTGATGATGATGGTGATGTTGATGTTGATGATGTTGGTGATGGAGAATTGGAGATGGAGATGGAGATGGAGATGGAGATGGAGATGGAGATGGTGATGAAAATCATTCCTCGGTAATCAAGGCATACGGAGAGGAAGAGACTAAGATAAGATGCAGGAAGAACAAGTAGAGTGAGGAGGAAGAAGAGAAAGAGGAAGGAGGACTTGAAAGTAAAGGCGAAAGGGACTTGTCGGAGAGGCAGACGTCATTAGAAGACGAGGAAGAAGACACGAGAAGACGATGAAGAAGACACTAGAAGACGATGAAGAAGACACCGAAAGGCGATGAAGAAGAAGAAGACACCAGAAGACGATGAAGAAGGAAAATAGAGAAAATGAATGGGAAACTATAGGAGAAACGTACTTGGGCCTCGTTTTTCAACTTTTCTTCCGACCCAAGCAACACCTCATTGGCAGCATAGGGCGCAGCATTGCGAGTCCACGTCTCTCGCCATCGCGCCTTCAATTTTGGCGACGCAACACGGACATCCATCAAGCACGAATAGTTGTATCTCTGCGCCGTCATCAATGCGCATCTCATCTCCTGCTCTTTTTCCATATTGTGTTGGTTCCGTTTGTCTTATTAGTAGTGGTGCTTCGAGAGCTGTGTAATCATCGCAACCGAGATAGGAGAAACGTAATTGGACCTCGTTTTTCAACTTTTCTTCCGACCCAAGCAACAACTCATTGGCAGCATAGGGCGGAGCATTGCGAGTCCACGTCTCTCGTCATCGCGCCTTCAATTTTGACGACGCAACACGGACATCCATCAAGCACGAATAGTTGTATCTCTGCGCCGTCATCAATGCGCAACTCTTCTCTTGCTCTTTTTCTATATCGTGTTGGTTCCGTTTGTCTTATTAGTAGTGGTGCTTCGAGAGCTGTGTGATCAACGCAAGAGAGGATGCAGAAACTAGATGAAGAGTAAAAGAAGACGAGAAAAATTTAAAGGAACGGAGCCTGGAGTAAGAGAAGAGGAGAAACATGGGGGAAGAAGCAGGAGAGGTTGAAAGTAGCGAAATAAGGAAAAGTCCACGAAGCACAGACATTTGGTTGCCATTACAGTAAGGTGCATCATGCACACTACTAGCAACACCGGATTGCGCTCACCAGTGGCGGGGCGTGAAAGATCGATCATCGATATTTCCCCATTTGAAGCTATGGTAAAGGATCGACTATTAAGGTGACCGTTGCGAACATCCTGTCGATCGATTCCTCTCCACGGATTCAAACGGCAAATCAATCGGCACATCGCAAAGCACGCCTCGCCGTCAGCGCTCACCAGGTTTTACTCTTCATTTGGACTACGTTTTGCAATCAGGAACCATAAATTCCGGCCCGGTTAAAAAACAACGTATGTGCCATTAATTTCCCCGAGCGCATAAGTTTTTTTTCAGATGAGCCAGAATTTATAGTTCCAAATTGCGGAATGCAGTCCATTTTGTTCCTGGGGCTCCATAAAAGCACACGACTTGCAGACCAATCAGACCGCGGCACAATTTTTCCGTCCCAAAAGGATTTAGATGCCATCGTTCTCCGCACAGGTACTCTCACGAGATTCCGCGCAACGAGTCGCCTCCCACTCGGGCCGCGGAAACAATAATTGGACGGGACTCGAACAGGTGTGGGCGAGCCGGGGCTTCCGATCCGGGAATCCAGCCGATAGGATCCGCGAGCACACACGCGCACTTGCACACGTGGAACACACACACTCGCGCACTTGCACACGTGGAACACACCCACACGGGCGCTCACGTGATAGAGTGATAAGTAGGCAACAGTTGAATGATTTAGGTTTCCTCCCGGAGTGCGGTCGAGCAATTACCACTTGCCGATTCCGACTTCCTGCGTTCCCGTCCCGGCCTCCGAGCCCGGGGTCCGCGGTTCGGGGTCCTCGCTCGCCTCAGATGTCGCTGCCCCCCCCCCTCCCGGGCCACGGCCCGCGAAAAGAATGGCGAGAACAATTAAACAGATTACTTATTCCCTACTCTGGGTTCCGTTCTCAGCCCGGCTGCCAAGTCACCTCCTTCAACATCGATAATTGGAAAAATACATTCCAATACAGAGACAAGAGACCCTCCACTAGTATCTTGGCCATGGTGGAAGCTTTTACTTTCGGGACTTCAGCATTCTACTGTTGACTTACCTGCATGGTTGATGTTCAACAACGTGTTGGCAGTTTCGTTTTGCAAACAAGCCGACAATGGCCGACGCTTGGGAAAGTTGTTTGGCTCATGACGTCATCCGAAGCTCATCATCGACCATGTAGGTAAGTCAACAGCCGAAAATAGGGTGATGACTGTTGCTCGCTAATAATTGTCCATAAGGAATTGTTGAAACCCCGAAAGTAAAAGCTTCCACCTGTCGCTAGGAGGCCAGTGGAGGGTCTCTTGTCTCTGTTCCAATAGGACGGTTGCGCTGGTCACGGAATTGTGTTTCGATGCTTGATTCTTGTAGATTAGCTATTAAGAATAAGATCTGTCCAAGCATCATTGTTCTACGTCCAATATTAACCGAGATATCGCGATTTGAAGAAATCGGTTCATGACGTTACCCACACTGGAAAAAAAAACCGCATCGGATCTAGAGTCCAGGCTCTTGAAAACATTGACAAGAAAAAATACTCTTGATTCAATCGGATTTTTGCTTGAATCAAAAGGAAATCCGCTTAATTTAAGAGGATTAAACAATTGGAAAATAAACGCATCATTATGTTACGCTAGTTTAGGTTAGTTTGTTGACAAATCATCGATGTCTTACCCTCTGATGATAAATGAAGTGATATGATTGAAAATTGCTTGAGGGTATAAAGAACTTACCTAACTTTTCTCGGAAAAAAATATTTGATCGGGAGAAACGAGGCAATGTTGAAATGCTCATGCGGCGTCAAAATATAACATGGGTCGTTTAAGTTCTATTATTCGATGCCGCGCGCTATTATTGTAACGGAAGTTCGAATAATCGCGCCAAACAGTACAGCCGGCGTTAAACGTACATTAGCGCCTGCAAGACTGAAGGAATACCTCACGCATTGCGCCAAACAGTGCGGTCGGCGCACAGCCCATATCAGCGCCTACAAGACTGCATGAATACTTCTCGCTTTGCGCCAAACGCAGTGCAGTCGGTTGCATGGCCTGAAACGCATATTTTAGCGCGTACACTGGAAAAAAAACACATTGGATCTAGAGTCCAGACTCTTGACAACATTGACAAAGAAAACTGGCTTTCTCCTAAAAGCACGTATCTGCATGGGGAAATCAACGGCATATATTTATGTTTTAAAATGAGCCGGAAATGGTGATTCCATATTGCGAAATGTAATTCAATTTATGTTTTACTTCCCGAATTGAACAAACTTTTGTGTTGAAGTTTCTATCTTTGTACCGTGTGTTAAGTTAACTGCATTTTGCAAAAAGAAACCAAAATCATTCCAATGTCGCTAGGATTGTGCAACTTTTTTTACCTTGCAAAGATGAACTGATCATCCAAACAAGTTTCATCCTTATTTCCAAAAAACTATAATTTCAAGACGAAAATTACCTTCGTAAACACTGGAAAAAAACACATTGGATCTAGAGTCCAGACTCTTAAAAACATTGACAAGGAAAAATACTCTTGATTCAATCAGATTTAAGCTTAAATCAAGAACCAAGCCTCTTAATTTGTGCGGATTTCCTTTTGATGTAAGCTTAAATCAAGAACCAAGCCTCTTAATTTGAGTGGATTTCCTTTTGATTTAAGCTTAAATTTGATTGAATCAAGAGTCCTTTTTCTTGTCAATGTTTTCAAGAGTCTGGACTCTAGATCCAATGTGTTTTTTTTTCCAGTGAATTTGATTATTTACATGATTTCAGTAATTTAATGCGGAATGTAAGTTGCACAGTCTCAGGAATATTTAGTTGCTCTCGGTTCCTTTTTGCAAAATGCAATCCGAATAAGAGCGCATTTTTGGCGTCATGAGCTATCGAATGATCGGAGCGCGGAAGTTGGTGGCAACGTCGCCGCGAAGCAAGGAGCCCGCGGAATAAAGTTCAATTAAGGGAAAAGAAACAAATATCAGATTTTAATAACCACACGCTTTGCGGCGGCGGGGTTGGGGGCGGGGAGGAGCCGAGGGAATCAGTGGGTGACGCACCGTGGTACCGTGGTGTATCGTCTGTATCGTATGCGCGGATACCAATAAATCGAGCTAAGGAGGTTCTCCGCTTGAGAGCGCGCCTGAGTGATATCCCTTTACAATCGCCAGCAGATTCGCGCTCTGACGCCGTGCTGCCAGTCTATGCCATTTTCAGCCCAATCCACCGAGGGCACCTTAATGCTGTACTCCACAGCAAAAACGCCCTAACTCCATTACACATTTTTTATCTTTCTTCCACACATACTACTCCAATACAAGAAAATCTAAGTGTGACAAGGCTTAATTTTTTACTTTCTCGCTACCCTAAGGTAGAGGAAGTATCGTCATCCTCCAAGGGGGGGGGGGGGGGGTGAAATTTCATCATTTCTAGACGTTTTAAGATCCCAGGAGTCAAATTAGCCATACTTGGAAAAATGTGTGTCCGGCGTCCCCCATCTGTCTACAGCGATATCTCAGAATCTATCCGCTCGATTTCATTCAAAATTTGCAGAGAATACCATGTATATGGTCTCATTATGCACGTCAAACGATTTTGGGGTACGCTAAAATTGGGGGGGGGGGGAGGTTAGGGGCCCAGTCCGGTTCTCAGCAGAATCACACAGAAAGCTCATTTTCTTAATTTTGAGTTCTTAATGGTATGCCAAAATCGACTCGAAAAAATGACGGATGAATAATTGCTAGTTATCGTGTAAAATACTTGTAGTATTTTCTCAGGAAAAAAATCGAAAAAATTCCGAATGGAGGTACGGCGGAGTTTCTCTGAGTCTTTCGCGCTCAGCTCGAAGGCTTCATGGAGCTCTTGCTCTAAATAAAAATGTTACTCTGCTTTGCATTAGGAGTAAGTCGACTGCCTGACCTCTTCCGAATGTTCTCCCCTAAAAAAAATCTCAAAGCAAAGCATGTGACATTCTATCGCAAAACATTTAAGGGTATGCGCGTATACACATTAAACAACGATAATTTTAACTATTTGATATGCCGAGGAAAATATTGATGAGAACAATTTCTCTTTAGATGCCCTCTTTCTGTTGTGCCACGTTATTCCCATCCTTAAAAGAATTAATTGAAGATGAAGCAGTCACGTAACCCCTTATACTCAGTTGATAAAACAAGGGGCTTCTCTGTAAACCCAGCCAGATGATGTCTCCTGTCAGTACACTGTAGGTTTCTCACTTACCAGTCCATCCGATGACGTCATATTTAATGGGTGCAATGTAATGAGCTCACCGATGCACGCAATGTGCAATGATCCGCGTAGTGGCAGAAATTACATGAACGAACCTAGATGTTTCGTTTACATCATTTTTTTCAATTTAGTCGATTCAAATCTTACTTACCATAGAGTAAAACTGGCAACAATATGACGCAAGTTCGATATATATGATATTATTCTCTTCAGCTAGACTTCCTACAGAGGCTGAATACGGTTCAAATTTTGATCAAAGGAAGTTAAGTGTGGCCTTTAGGATACATTTGGAAGGTTCCTTAAACACTAAGGTTTAAAACATAAAATTTCTTGGTAAATAAGTATGATTTTGAATATGGCGTTGTGAATCTTTAGTTACCGGACTCGACGTTTAATTCTCATGACTGAAAACTTTGACTAATTTTGTTGGTTAATTGCACCACAAACTACGGTCTGTCATGGAAATCGGAGTTTCCCTCTCCGTGCTTCTTGGTATATTTCAAGAATGGCAACAGCCCCGACCATTGTTACCCGGTCTGTTTGTTTTCATGAGTGTGCAACGAATACTATACTAGACCTCTCATCCTAGATTCGCAGAGAAAACGGCATGAAACGCTACTGCTCAGAACAAAAAGTCTCCGATGGCCGTATCCGACTCAAGTTTCGTCAAACTCTTTCAAGGGAAACAGACCACTGTCTGGTTGTCACGCGTCAGCTAGTTTCCTCTATAAAGTTGCTAAGGTGTGGAAAGTCCTCCTCTCCAATCCTCAAGCCAAGTTCTGAAGCAATCCTCTCGTCTTCGTTAGTGTTGGAGATTGTTCCTAGGGAATCGATCAATCGAATCGTTCCAATTGCCTCCGAGAATCCGATTTAAGCAATTTTAATCCTGACCAAAAATCGGCATTTTTAAAGGCTTAAATTCGCACTCTCTAAAAAGTGGAAAAATAAAACAATTGATATAGAAATCGAAGGTAAAATGAAGGAGAGAAAATTTAATTTATTGTAAATTATGAAAAAAATCGAATTTAAAATAAAATAAAATTCACTGAACTCTCAATTTCTACGCCACTTTCTACATGCAAGATCTTCAGGCAATCAAAACATTGGAATCACCGATTCTAAGGGATGTAATCAATTTATACGATTTATTAAACTCAGAAAATTGGTGTGAAGTAATCGATTTTTTTCGGTTATGAATTACTTATCAAGATAATCGATAAAAAAAAATCCCCAAAACTGGTCTACATACGCCAAATTCTTGTTCAGACCAGACTTAAATGCTTGAATTTCTATAGCCGTGGACTGCACCATTAGAATAGGTATCAGAGTAGGTAGAACCTCGTAATCGCCGAGAATAAGGTGGTGAACCACATGAAAGAATGAGGGGAGTCGCCTGTTCAGTTTAGTGATGGAGGTGTAAACCGATCATGCACTGCTCTGTCTCAGTGACCTCCAAAAAACGTAATGTATAACCTATTTTATGATATTCTATATGCTTGTGAATGAAAGCCACATCCCACCACTCACTCGTAACTTAACCATTAGCTACCTATTCTTTACTTGTATTTTTATATTTTTTATACATACTTCTTTTTTTGTTTTTTTTTTTGCTTATTTTTCAGAAGTTATTTGTTTCTTAAACTTACAATTATTTGAAGGAGTTTACTCCCGGACGTCCAGCTGAGGGCGCCTACATCGGGCTGCAGCGAATCTTGAGAAAAAAAATTTAAAAACCCCCCTTTTAACATATTTTATCACTTATCAGTAAGACTGAAATGTTTTGAAAATGTACTACTGCGAGTTGCACTGTGATCTCATAGATTATGTGTCCTCTTACCAAGCACGAACTCGTGTCATTTTGACAACTGCGGAAGGATAGGAGCGTACGATTCAATCCTAATTAGTGAGAAAAACAAAGAGCACGTGGAGGACGCGCGAGGAAGAGGGGAGGGGGGAGTGATAGACGAAGACGAAAGAAAGCGATTAGAGTGCCGGGGAAATTGAGTCCTATCTGGACCGGTCGAGGGACACATGTTATTTATTAAAAATATTAAATTAGCCGTCAAAGATTATGCGGTGGGTGCCAAACGCCGCTAGAATAACAATTACCTCTTGTACTCCTTCCGTGGTCTTTGGCTTTCGGATCTCACAAACCGACTAATTGTGCAAGCGCTCGTTGCCAAGTTGCAGAGGAATAAACGTGCTCCGTAGTTGGAGCCTCTGGAACCTAATTTAAAAAGTTCACTAGAACATTTCCATTATCATTATTTTGGCTGTAGCTCAGAAATTTGACCATCCTCGGACCAGAGATCTTAGTCTCCAAATTGAGTTATTGATACCGGAGCTAAAGAGTGCACTACGAACATCCATGGACAGAGACCGCCATAAAAAAGGCCAATAAAATGTCATTTCAGGCCCTGTTTGTAACCAGAAAGCAGGAGCTTTGAAAAATTTTATCCTATTTGTTAAACTTGGTCATTTAATTAGAAAAATTGCAGAAAAACCGCACCCACTCAATCTTTTCCCAAAAAACCGGTTGATGTCGGGGTATCAAAACCACCAAAAAAAGATTGATAGAATAGCTTTTCAGGCTCTGTTTTTAACGAGAATGCAGAAACTTTGCCAATTGTCTTCGCAGTTCCCGTCTTTTTTTGTACGGAAATGACTTGTTTCATCCACAGCGGTGAAAAATGGCGTCAGATTCTCGAGATTAAACTGCAGTTCGATGGATGTACAAAGATGACCGATCGCTCAGCTATTACGATGGAACCTCTTTTCTCAATACCTTCAGGCGGGACACTGAAAGATAGTTACCAGAAGGGTAGCAATCAGCCATGTTGGCTCAGATTTTTGAAATCTCCACGATCTCCGCCTAGTTTTCCCGCCAAAACGGTCCCAAGTCTGGCTGCTCTCACCCTATGCCCTAGTTGTTCCTCTATCGTTTCAAATTTCGCGGGGAAGCGATTCTAAGTCCGCCCCCAAATAATAACCATACATTTTAGCCTGTATCACACTATCAAAGCTAGCCATCAAAATATCAAGGTCAGGTGTTGTGATTGGCTTATTCGATGAATTGGGCCAATCACAGCACTCGACCATGACATTTTGGAGGAGTATTTTGATAGTCCGACACAGGCTAATCTTACAGAAGAAACTGGCAGTCAGAGATGGAAGATTTCATGAAAAATTAGAATTTCTCGTGAAATTTTATGACATTTTTCTGAGCAATCTCAACAATTTGAAATTTCAGGCTATATTGATGAAAATTCAGAAATTTTATTGAAATTTCAAGTGAAAAATTGAGTGAAATTTCGAGGGCGATCCCAGCTGGCAGTTACCTTCTTGGTAGCTTTTATATCCCGCGCCGTAAGCTGGACGTTAAAGACGGGCGACTGCACGATATGACAAGTGAGTTGCAGTGGGAGCCTACATGTGCTGGGATCATGTCCCGAACAATGCCGTGATTGTTTTAGGAAAAATATGGTCAGTCCGGAATGAGCCGGGCCGCGGTGGCACTGCCGCCTCTCACGGATGACGGAGAGTCATACTGCCGTGCTAAGGGAAAACACCGTATGTACACCTGAGAGTTACCAAATTTCCTCCGATAAAACGTCCATTTTGAAGAAACTTATGCATATTCCCCCTCGATACCGTCAGATACTTCAGATTAAAGTGCACACAATATTGCGTCTGAAAAAGGAAAAAGAAAAATTATCACAACCTTCTTAGTAAATTAGTATTTAATGATATGAAGTTTGGCAACATCGGAAGGTTCATACGGCGTTTTTCCTTAGCAAGAGAGCATAGGGTGTCCCAGAAGAGTGAGACGGGAGACGGGATTTTGTCAGGCTGTGTGAACGAGATCAAAGCAGCCTTTAAGAGGCAGCCACGCGGCCCAGGTCGAAGAGAGCCGTAAGTCCATCTTTGTATGAGCCATGGTTAGCACGTGTTCTTATGTGTCTCGTGGCTCATCCCGGACTGGACTTACGGTTCTCTTGCGTAGCACGGCAGAGGTCCCTGGTCCCGGTGCGGTGTGCTCACCAACTGTGGGGTCCGGGGGTCGCCCGCTCGCATCCAACCAAGTTTAACGACTCTTACCTGCCGTCGTGCGTAACTACCGTCAACTTCCCCGCCACGTTTTATTTTATTTTTTTCTCAAATTTACACTGTTAGAATCATCCAAGTGCAATGCGCGGTGCGTCACACTCGGAGGCATATAGCGACCGTAAATAAATTCTGAGTCCTCGAGGTGGGGTGTCTACACTAGGACTGGAAAAACGGAGGGAAATCAGGGAATGTGATCACTGTCTGTGTAATCGGAAGGAAGGAAGTAATTCGATTGAAAACCGGGGAAAAGTCAGAGAATTCCATTGGAAATGGGGGAAATCAGTTATCTCTTTCAGAAACCGGGAAGATCAGGGGAAGTGAGGGCATTCGATTGGAGAAGGGGATTTCAGGGGATGTGATCAAAAACCGGGAGAATTCAGGGAATCCGATTTAAAACGGGGGAAAAGTCAGGAAATTCCATTGGAAATGGGGGAAATCAGGGAATTCGATCGGAAACTTGGAGAAATCAGGGAATTCGATTGCAAACCGGGAGAAGTCAGGGGAATCAATTCGGAATGGGGGAAATCAGTTATCTCGATTGGAAACCGGGAAGAATCAGGGGAAGTGAGGGCATCCGATTTGATATGGGGAAAGTCAGGGAATGTGATTAAAAACGGGGATACATCGGGGATTTCGATTGAAAACCGGGAGAAGTCAGAGACTTCGATTGAAAGCCTGAAAAAGTCAGGGAATTCGATCGAAAATCGGGAAAAGTCAGGGATTATTCGCGATTTGACTGTTTCGCGACTGGTTTTGCTTGCCAATGCCGAATCTGTGTCAACCATCGCACCGTTCCAAAGTTTCAATCAACTTCTTCGTGCCATACCTCCTAACGCAATGGTAATTGAAAGGGCGAAAAGTTCGAAAAGGACCCAACTCGTGGTTTTTCGATGGCCATTTGTTTGCCTTGGAACACTCCTTTTCTGGTTGTTCACGTAGTTTTATCGTCTCCTTAAAAATCTTCAATTTTCCAAGATGGGTCGTTTTTGTACTGACGGATTCACTGGAGAATATCACTGTACAGGGACTACTTCTCAACGGGAAGTTTGAGTTGGTGCATCGGAAAGTATGAATATCTTTGATAGTAGTTACTTTCAGTAATTTTCGTCGAAAAAATCGTGTTCTACGTAAAATTTTGATGTGGAAATGTGTATCTTATTGCTTAATGCTTCGTGGATCGCGGTGCATTATTCTCTATCGACTCTCAGAGCTGCGTGTAGAAAAAAAATCACGAACAGTCGAAATCCAGAAAATTTACAGATCCGAGCAGCAACATAGACTTAAATCAGAAACTCAGTAATCAATCGGTTGTTGAGCTGCATCTTTTTTGTGTAAAACTGCGCGGCATAGCACGATATCGGTTTTCATCTTACTCAGTGTACATATTCGACGAATAAATTTCCAAACCTTTGATGGAAGTATTTAACGGGAGGTAAGAGTACAACTGGCAAGCACACTATTATCCGCTAATACGGGATCGGACTGTTAGTGGTCAATAGATGTGAGCGAGGGTCAAAGTTGGAGCTCCACGCGTGAGATCGGCATGCGAGACTTAGCATTAAAAGCTCAGAACTAAAGCGCCTTTTCAGTCGCTTTTGGCCGATGTATTGCCGGCTGATTGATTTATTCACCACGTACAAACAGCGTCTATGTCAAATCCCAAAGGTGATTATGCACGGTTGCCACATGAGAATAAGAATCTGAAGAACTCACAAATAAGTGTACGTGAAATGTCGCCAAGGCTCATGTTAATTGTGATTCTCATGATGTGTCTTCGTCTTCTTAATGAACAATTTAAATTTAAAGAAGTTTATTCCGATATGTTTGAGTTGCTTTGTCATCTGGATTCTCTTTCAATCTCTTTTCTGACTAACTTATTATCACCGAATATTTCTACTTACGTTACTTTCGGAGTCTTAAATGAAAAGCACTGAAAATAAAATTATTAATGATTCGAACAGGTAATTTATTTTCCGGATTTTTGCTGATTTCATCTAGGAATCATCTTCCTCCACCTTGTCCTCTTACTTGTGAAACGCAACATTTCAATTTTTTCGATAACGCTTAATGCAAGGGGGCTTAAATTTCGAGAATAGCGATGAAAATTCAGTAAGAACCGCAGCCTGAGTGACATAGCGAGAATTCGCCTTAATTTGCTTGTATACATATAATTTATACGCAAACAGCTCCGAAAAGTTTTTTTCTTAGAATCTAGAAATTGTTTCCTATATGCGCTAACAGATCTTTAAATATACTGTCTTTGAGTTTCATCTTAAGTAAGTGTGCGTTCAAATTCCTGAATTAATTTAACGCCTCTTTCAGCACAATCGTTAACTACTGTAACTTTTACGAGAATAGCTGCCTATTCTATGCCTCACACGTCCGTAAACTGGTGGTATACTAAAATTCTAGAAGCAGGTTGAAATAAAAAATTGATCCCTATTGGCTGGACGCTTAAAAGTATGAATAAACTGTAGAGATTCGGGTTGTAATTACACAAAATGCGATTTTCGGGATCATCCGAAGGTCCTTCTCCCTATAGCAAATTTCGTATTCCCTTTACTAATCCCTGTCCTCAGCCCTTTCCTCGGAATTTGGCTGACACGGTGATCCTACGGTCATCTAAAACACCTGCGGGCTGACTGCTCAAATCGGTGGATGAAGGTGGACAAAGAATATATAGGTGTTATGTCTGGCTGAAATGGGTGGTTCCTATAAACTAAGGGAGAAAATGATACTGTAACCAAAGGGTATCTGTCCCAGATTGCGTAGTTAGTATTACACGGGAAAAAATAAAATGTTGATTTAGCATTTATAATCCTGGAAAAATGTGCGAGATGTTTCAAATGCTAATTTTACATTAAAACATGCTAACTTTACTTTTGAATATGTTAATTTAACCGTGGTCGTAGTTAAGTTAGCATTTTTTTCATGTTAAAACAGCATTTGTCTCGCACATTTTTTTAACATTTCAGCAACATTTCATTTTTTTCCGTGTACCTACCTCCTTTGTCCATTGCAACCAACCGCATCCACCAATACCGGTCCCTCCACATCCCTTCCGTATTCTTTGTGTATCGCCTTGTCTATCAATTTCAATGATCGGCCTGCTGTACTTTTTTTCAGGGTTGCTCTGTTTCAGTCATCTACACGATGGAAATCGGTAAAGTTGGCAAAGCGGAAAGGGCGGATCGACTCATGTCCATTGTGCACGCGCCAGTGAAATGAGGCGAGATCGTTATAACAAGCCCGGGCCGGCTGGGCCCCACTCAGCGCTCGGGAATCTCAAGCTCAACACGCACATCGTCGCCCCGCGGACAAAATAACATATCTGCAATTTAAGATGAGCCCTGTCGTCCGTAAGACTCCACGCACTCGAGAGCCAGGACGACACGGGGTTACGCTGTTTTGTGGATCTGCCGCAAGACTCCTGTCCGATGCGTCTTTGATTTGCAGCTT
Source organism: Bemisia tabaci (assembly GCF_918797505.1). Lineage (NCBI taxonomy): Eukaryota > Metazoa > Arthropoda > Insecta > Hemiptera > Aleyrodidae > Bemisia > Bemisia tabaci. Next base: position 10,276,153 of record NC_092794.1, on the reverse strand, counting down.
TTCTTCGCTCTCGCAGCTCCACCCTCTCACCCCTTTCAGTCAATAATCCTGCATTTTCATCCGCGTCACTGCCCGCAGCCACGCGAGAAAAATCGCCGACGGTGCATCCCTTTCAATTCCTACCTCATCGTTACACCACCGCTGCGTTCCTCCGCCTACAAACGTCAACCGGAAGGGGCGCGCAATCTTCAGACCCCGGTTTTTTTTTTTTTTTTTTTTTATTTATCATCCGCGGATTCAGTATCTTGTGCTAAGAAACACGCCGTATGAGTATTATATTCAAACGTTGCCAGATTTCCCGGAACAAAATATTTATTTTTGAGATAAATCATGCATGCTCTCTTGTGGACTTTTCACATATTCTAGATAAAAATGCGATCAAATTTGCCTCGTTTTTCGAACGCTAGGTTTTGCTCATTTTAATTTTGCAAGAAAATGTTCTATACAGAAGAGAGCGTCAAGTCGAATTCCCCACATGGAATTGGCAAAAATACTTGCCATTGGATGATCAAATCAGTTGTTGCTCCTATATCCAGTAAAATTAAAACAAGGAGAGCGAGAAATTAGAAATTTCTACAGCTCTGTATTCATTAAAAGCCAGAGGGTTTGGAAAAAGTCTAGAAGCTCTCGTCTCCCAAATTTGAATGTCAGGATGCGAGACAGAGCCAGTGAATGATGCTTCACAAAGAGTCAAATCAGAGTTGACAAAGGGAGCTTTTTGGAAGTTGGAATACATATAGTTTGGGGTCTTGTAATTGGCGGTTTAGATTTTGTGGGCATTCCAGCGAAGTCGGAAACCGTTAAGTTCCCTCTGAATTTGAGGCAAAAATATATAATGGAGCCAAAAAACATGTTTTTCATTGTCTAAAACTAATGCACGTAAAAGTTGAAGATTGAGAGTATAATAGTGGTTACCAGTCGAGTCAAATAAGGCTTGAACCCAATGAACCCGGAACTAATTATAACTTAGGGTTTTTTTGACTCATTTTCTTCAGGAGCTCAAGGAGAATCTCATGAACTGAAATTCGCCAAAATTCGACCTCATACTGCCCCCCCCCCCCCCCCAACTGATAATTGATCGACATAATCTACGGATTTACATAAAATGCAAATTATCTAACAAAAAAACCGCACATCTAAGCGTACAAAGTAATAGGTTTCAAATGATTTTTTACAGTATTATACTCTCCGGTATTTTCTCTGTTCGGTCGGTGAGGTCCTCATATGCGTTAGATAGCGAAAATTTCGTATTTTTGCCATAAGGCAAACAGTCAAAGAGCTGGAGAAAGCACAGTTCAATAGATGCTCGCATATGGGAAGACGAGTTTATGGGTGCATCGAGGCGAACTCAAAAAAGTTAACACAGTTGTGAATTCCAGTGCGGGAAGTGCGGTCTTTGCACCGCGCCCGAGGCCGGATGGGGGAGGGAGGTGGCAGGGGGGGGACGGTTTCAGAGATAAAAAGGGGGTAGAAAACGGAATCAAAAGCTGCGGGTTAAGGGTGGTAGGAGGCGGGCGTCGTACGATGACAAACTTTAATTTGTGCAAATTGATAATGGGGAACAAAAGGAACGAGCATGAATTGAAAATTTTCAGTCGAGGAAATTTCACGCTTAAAATAACAGGGACCCGATTTTGGCGAGATGCGCCGCGGTGGGCGAAGGGGTGGGGGGAGGGGTTGAGATTTTCTTCGCATGGCATGGCGGTGACACTCGCAACTTATGTCATAAATACACTCGTTATTTCAAGGGCGGAAGTTCATAATGCTCCCGGTCCCCGAAGCTAGTGAGCCCTGGGATCTTCGTCGGTCAAGGAGAACCGGGGTCCACGAGTTCTCGGGGCTTGCGGGGTTGTTCCATTCCGCCCTGCGTTTTGACCGAGGGATGCAGCGCAGATCCGAGTGCCCTCCTCCCCCATCTCCAGTAGCAGGGTCCAAAAGTCCTGCTCCCGGCTTTCAGGAGTTTTTGACGGGACCTCCCTGCCCCCCCCCCCCCCCTCATGGCTGCCCGACTGCACTCATACATCGCGAATCCTCACGCATATCCATTTATGCATCGGCTTGCGTGCTCGGCGGCCAAGTTTCTCTTTAAATTTGATTTAACGCTCATCGAAAGGATTGGGTTGTTTCTCAAACGAATCAGTGAGTTCGAAAACACACCAACTCGGGGTTTTTTCGATTTTCACTTTTTTACGGTTTAGTAACACTTATGGATAGGAGCATCTGCACGCAAAAGGAAATTTCGGAATTGCAATCGGAAGTGCTCGAAACAGCGACGGGGAAAGGGAAAATGGAAGTATTTCATTGGAAATACCAATTTTTGGCAATTTCAAAGGAAACGGGTGATCATCCGATCTTGCGGTTTTCTTTTTTCGGTTTAGTATATCTTGTACCAACAAGTTATATAAATATTCAACGTTATTCAGGTCGGAAAATATAAATTTTTCAGGGCAGACTATGAAAAATCAGTATCTGAAAGTCGGTGAGAACGAAAACACACCAACTCGGAAATTTTTAAACGCTTACTTCTGTGTCATCAAACATGGTGTATCGATTTCAACTTGGTGCTTTACGAAGTCTCTAAGTACTCGTCCTTTGGCACCAAAAAGGTTTTTCTTTAACTTCTTCGCCCCCTGCGCAGTTTTAGGTGTTTCCTGAACAATTTTTTTTTCCGAATTGGTGTGTTTTCGAACTCACTGATTCAAATACAGAGCGGAGCGGCGTTCCGCCAGCGAGAGAGGCTCAGTGGCGCCTACAAACCTAACAGGGATACCTCACGCATTGCGCAATGCTTGAAGTATCCATTTAGGTTTGTAGGCACCAATGCGCGTTTCGCGCTGGACGCTCGCCCGCCGCGCAGTTTTAGGTGTTTCCTGAACAATTCTTTTTCCGAGTTGATGTGTCCTCGAACTCACTGATTCAAATGTCAATCAAGGCGCTGGATGCAGGGAGGACAGTTTCCCATGCGTAATAACCGCTACTAATTTAGAATTTATTCAGGAAACTAATGGGTGATTCTCCTGTTCTGTTTTTACTAAGAAGTTGGTAAAATCAGAGGAGCTATGTAGTGCAAGTTTCGTCGAAGTATGACCCGCGTTAAGCAGAAAGGAACCAAGCCACACCAGCTGTTGCCGAATGTAATTGAGCAATTTAATTTGATATATGAACACGGTTCTACTGATTAGTGCGCAAATTCAAGTGAATTTTCTGCATAGTATGAAGTAAATTCCTTAAAACTTTCAAAGAAATCCGCAAAAACGTTCTCTCGCAGAAAATTAAATTGTTCGGTTATATTTGGCAACAGCTGATGTGACTTGGTTTCTTTGAGCTAAACGTGGTCCATTTATGCATTTGCCTGCCATAAAATCGACAAAATATTTGTGAAGATTTGGAAATTCTGAGACATTGCAAACATGAAATTTCTCTCTTGCACACAGTGCTGCCATGAAAGTGTTCAAAATAGAGAAGGGGTAGAGGAGAGAGTGAGAGAGATATATAGAGAAAACCATGATTTATACACCCATTTAAGTTCAGCTTCCACCTTTCTATTCGAAAGACTTCGATAGTTTTTTTACTTGCAAGAGTTTGCAAGATTTATTGCCCTAAAAAAGTACAAAATACCAAAGAAAACATACTGCTAGTTTTGCCAGGTATATCCACACGTTTATCGGACCATCAAGTTTACTATAAAAATTGGATAATTTGCTTCCTAGTATTTTTCCTCTTTTTTTAAATTTAAAAGCAGTGCAGTCCCTTGCAAGGGCCTACTTCGAAAGTTACATTGCCAAATTGTACTCGAGACTTATAAAAATGGTCCTTTTTACAACTGTCACGATCTCTTTTATTCACAATGTAAGCCATTTGTAAGGTTCCGTACGGGAAACAAGTTACTTAAGGAAATACAATGAATACGACCCGGAGGGTTAGAAAGGGTGGCCTTAAAACTTTCGGGGCGCCCCAAATCAGTGTATCCCGGCGCACGGTGGATCGGGTTAATCAGAAAGGTCAGACTCAAAATTTTTAACTATAGCTGCAAATGTTGATGTTTAGTTCGTTACATTTTAAATTTTAAGAAATGTCTCTAAACGATAATCTCTCGAGGGAACCAATGGAACCACTTTTAGAACCTCAGAGTTTTGTATGAACGGAGTTAGAAGCTTCTAAAGTCTCCAAATTTTGTCCGACCTGTCCTACACTGGAAAAAAACACATTGGATCTAGAGTCCAGACTCTTGAAAACATTGACAAGGAAAAGTACTCTTGATTCAATCAGATTTAAGCTTAAATCGAAAGGAAATCCGCTCAAATTAAGAGGTTGGGTTCTTGATTGAAGCTTAAATCTGATTGAATCAAGAGTATTTTTTCTTGTCGATGTTTTTAAGAGTCTGGACTCTAGATCCAATGTGTTTTTTTTTCCCCAGTGTATTGACTCGATCCACTGTGCGGCGGTGGAAAAGAATGACCGGAGTAAACGCCGCCGGTGGCAGTCAGTCCTACAAACGCTGCTAACACAATAAAAACGAACACGTCCCCATGTTACCGTTCGTGTTCACCCACTTGTGAGTAAAGTTCAGAATCAGATATCGGTCGAACCAAGTTTCGTCTAACTTTCCCGTTGAAGCACCAGCGCCGAAGGGTCGGTCGCGTGCTGAACGAAGGGGTGGGGGCGGAGGGTCAACCCTTGCGGTGTCTTCGTTATCCCTTTGTCTCGTGCGGTTGACCGAAAATTCGCCTTTGAACGCGCTAATCAAGATCCTCTTTGGGTCAGGGAAATCGGCTGGAGGAGAATCCGACCGAAATACACTTAAAGCTCGTCCTGAGGTAACCCTCACACTATCGGATTCGCCCGAGGACTATTAAGCCGTTTTTGTAATTGGCCCAATGAGCCACTTGGCTACGGGATTGTGGGATGAAATGATGTTTCAGTGCATTTCGAAGGATTCGTCACATCTCACGTGGAGCCATTAAGTGTGTTACAATTTTTCTCTCTATCACAACAATGCGTATCCTTAAATATGCAGTTTTCCTTCAAACGTCACGCTTAACTATTGCGTGATACAACTATATCAACTCCTGAGTAGCTCAAATTGCATCCTTTGAGTTGAAGGCGAACTTAATTTGTGATTTAAAAAGTGAGAAGGCTGATACAATTGCGCATCGTTTTACAAGGAAGAAACAACTCTCTAGGTCCTCATAATAGCGTCACCTAGATTCTTGGTAGGCACCAACCTAGAGCCGCAAAAAAAGACACTAATCTGGGTATGGCTGCGTGTACCTTGCCGCAATGTAGGTGGTGCCATTTGACCTACCTCTCTACTCAAGGCATGAGCACTAATCTGATCTTTTTCCGTGTATAATTTTAGTGACATTGTTACGGAATCTCCGAACAATATAGGCCAGCGGGCTGATTATCGAAATTGGTAGACAAAGCGTTAGACGAAGAAGACATAGGGAGTATGGAGCATCCTATTGGTTGAAATGAGTGGTTCCTGTAACACTATGTGTGTTCCTGACATATGGGAGTAAATGATGGACCAACTAAAGGGAATCTCATGGGTTGCCGTTAGCTAGTCGATTACCTACCTCCTTTGTCCATTGCAACCACCCGCTTTCACCAATAAACTTTTTGTCTTCTTTGTCTATAGATTTGTCTATAGCTTTGTTTATCAATTTCAATAATGGGTTTGCAGGCAACATGGAGCATGGTCTGTCGCCCGTCTCGAAAATTGAAGGCAAACGCACACATTTGGACTTCCTTCTAATCAAGTTTTTACCGATAATTTTCATCCTAGTCATCCGGGTGTGTTGTTAGGCAACCTTTACACGTTGCATTCATCAAAATCGATCGAATGTTTTCAAATTCCTGAATTTTCCCGAGGAAAATCTCCGAGTCGTTGCAAATTTTAAACTTTTCAATTAGGCTAAGAGGTGCTTTCTGATCCTTTCGCCTCTTGAAAGACAAGCAACCACTCCCTTGTCTTAATTTCCCCTCCCCTTGACCCCCAGGATCTCATCACCCCGTCCATCCCTGTCAGCACGAATTGAAATTGGTATCGAAGTACCACCCCGGGGCAATGCTTCTTCTTAATTCTGCGTTGCCAGTTTGGGCATTTTTAAACGGCCTGTCTAATGATTTCTGTCTTGGGCTTCTGCACAGAGGAATTTGATACTGTTGAATATCGATACGACGCAGAAATCTTTCCGTTGCCCTTGGCGGACCTTGCAAATTGATTACTTTATATTATTGTAATTTTTGTTGAATTTTCACGCAGCATTGTAAATTTTACCCTAGTCACCGACCGGAACGCTCTTACTAGGTTTCAAAGCAACACTTTACCATTCCATGTGACATAAATCTTTTCAACCGAGGGCTGTATCGTGGAAAGGGTCGCAGAAAGCACGAAAGGTGGTAAGGTTCAACAGCTAGCAACAACCTCCTCCCGCCGAAAATTGCCGCCATTTTTTTAAAAGTTGAGTATTTCCACAGAGCCTAGTGCCCATACTGCCGTGCTAAGCAAGAACGCCGTGAATCCATCATGATTTTCCCGCGTTTTTTGGACACACTCAACACTTTATCAAATAAAAACTGTTGCACCCATGCACCTCAAATTTGTAGTTTAAGTTCCTGATAGTATTCGCAAAAGAATTCTATAAAAATCTTATCCCAAGGTACTCAAGTTTTTCTGCTATGATTCGTTGTTTCCAAAAAATTCAAAAGGGCGTTTACGGTGGTTTTGCGTTTCACGGCAGCATACTCTCTCCCAGAAGGGGGGGGGGGTAGGGGGCAAGGATTCCAGGGTTATCCCGAAGCGATAATTTCCCACTTGGCAATGGAGTGCCGCGCTTCGTCAACTCCGCTTCTCTATTTTATTTATTTAGATTCTTATTTGAATATCTCCTCTTCTCGAGGCTGTGTGAATTCGAAGTCGCGACGGGAATGAAATAATTAAAAACAAGAGATCTCGATTGAGTCGGTTGGCGCCCCACCCGCACCCGCGGCACCGCGCTCTCGCTCTTCTCTAAGGCCCCGTCTTCACGAGGAGCGCGCGACTCGAATCCGTCTGCGCGGTAGCCACCGCACATTTGATTGGTTGAGGCGGAGCTAGCAATTTGGCAACACCGAATATCTCCATATAAACCTATGTTAAATAATCGATTCTTGTCGGAGCACCTGGCCCCTCCAATAGTCGATACATTTCCATAGGTTTAAATGGAGGAAATCCGGAGTTGCCGAAATTGCTGGATCCGCCAATGTTGACGTGGTAGAAAAGGGCGTCCAGCACTGCTGTGATAAGGAAAACGCCGTATGAACATTCGAGAGTTACCAAATGGCTCCGGATGAAACATGTGTTTTTGAAAAGATATGCCTATTTTTCCTCGAAATTTGCAGGACATTTTGACAAAATTGCGAACAAAATTGTCTGGAAAAATTGAAAAAAACATTCACAATTTTCCCGGTAAATTAGGTCTTAATTAAAGAAAATGTAGCAACGTCTGAGGTTCATACGGCGTTCTTCCTTAGCACGGCAGAGCAGGTGGTGGTGGTATTGGTTGCAATTTGCCATATTCTCTTGATTTCGTTTGTCTCTTCTGGCATGTGACACACGTGTTTATGCGGTTCTGAAGGTCTCGTCGCATTGATGGTCCATAGTATTTGAATTTATTTTTGTCGTGCGACTTCCTGAAAGAAAAATGACCTCCAGTAAGTCAATCATCATACGCAGTTTTCACAGTTTTTGATATCATTGACCCCGGTCGCGTGGTTGATTGGACGCGACAAATCGCCGCTTGGCTGACGAAGGCGCGCAACTACACATCGAGATGAACCCGGGAAAGCATTGAGTTAAATGGAACTACACATCGAGATGAGCCCGGGAAAGCATTGAGTTAAATGGAACTACACATCGAGATGAGCCCGGGAAAGCATTGAGTTAAATGGAACTACACATCGAGATGAGCCCGGGAAAGCATTGAGTTAAATGGAACTACACATCGAGATGAGCCCGGGAAAGCATTGAGTTAAATGGAACTACACATCGAGATGAGCCCGGGAAAGCATTGAGTTAAATGGAACTACACATCGAGATGACCCGGAAAGCATTGAGTTAAATGGAACTACACATCGAGATGAGCCCGGGAAAGCATTGAGTTAAATGGAACTACATCAGATGAGCCCGGGAAAGCATTGAGTTAAATGGAACCTACACATCGAGATGAGCCCGGGAAAGCATTGAGTTAAATGGAACTACACATCGAGATGAGCCCGGGAAAGCATTGAGTTAAATGGAACTACACATCGAGATGAGCCCGGGAAAGCATTGAGTTAAATGGAACTACACATCGAGATGAGCCCGGGAAAGCATTGAGTTAAATGGAACTACACATCGAGATGAGCCCGGGAAAGCATTGAGTTAAATGGACGACAGGGCTCATTTCAAAATGCAGTTACGCCTTTTATGTCTAGAGGGCGACGAAATGCCGCTTCTCTTTTTGTCTGTGGAACCGCGGCCTCAGCCTCTTCGCGTTAGCACTCCTTGTTGGAGTCTGCAGGCGACTTTTTCGGCCGTGACGTTTGATTGATGAATTCTCGAACGTGCTCTCTCCGCCGTTCCGACAAATGTAATGATAAAAGGAACAATTACAACCCCGAACCACCCCTCCGCTTGTCAATGCCCCCGCTCTCGTCGCGACGGATTTGAGGATCCAGCAATTTATTTCTGCGCTTATCGCACGGCGAGCAGCTCAGCGCGGAGGGAAAACCCGAGACGATCACAAATCTGCAAGTAGATGACTATTGCAATCGAAAACACAGGAATATGCGGAAACTAGGCTAAAATGCAAAATACAAAGGCAGGACGTTTCGGTACACTTCGGCACCATTATCAACTGCTAAATTAGAATTAAAATAGAAGAAGAAATTAAAATAAAAACCAGCAAACGGCGTTACATGGTCAAATTGGTATTGCAATGAGACTGCAAAACAGAATAAACAACAAGGTACGATATGCAACAAACATCGGAAAACGAGAGAAAACTGATCACCGATGATTAAGAAAGTAAATTGCAGGCGGCCGCCAGGGGGCAGCAGATAACTATTGCCACGCAAGGTTGTTTTCTGGCCTATCGCAAAATCTGCAGGCGAAACAGCAATGTATGTAACTGCCTCACCCTAATTTGGACTGCATTTTGCAAATGGGAGTGGGAACTATAATTTCTGGTCGTTCAGAAACAACATATGTACCATTAGCTTCTCTATGCATATAACGATGGCTAACCAACATTAACGGGGTTCTAATGTAATGCCCTCAAAAGCGAATGTGGAGCCTCCGAGATCTGAAAATCTTAGTATTCAAAAATTAGAGAGGGGCCTGCGGAAGAATGAAGGGACCCGGGACCCACTGTAATCAAAACTGTAACAATCAAATTTATCAACGGACCCCCAGGCCTCATAGGCGGGGGAGAGGGGCCCTACACTCTCATCACGAAGAAAATTTAGACGTATACGCGGGGTGCCAGGCCTTGGAGGAACCTTAAAGCTCACACATTTTTAAACAGCGGTGGCGCGTAAGGGCGAAAAATGGGCGGCCACTCCCTAGAGTTTTCCGTTAACTTTTTTTTTTTCCCCTCGAACACTTTACTTATACTATATTATTACTATAGCGCTATACTCATTGAAACTCTTTTTTTCTATTTGCCAGGGACAATAAAACTTATCCCCTTTATAAGTGGTGACTGCATTATTCGCTTGGTGCATTTCAGGTCCATCTGTAAATGTTGATTTCAGTTAAAATGTTTTTTTTTTTTTTTTTTTTTTTTTTGTGGTATCAATTCTTCTCATTTGTGATAGTAATGCATTCGTTCCGAAAATATACTTTATTCTTTCCATGATCGCAAGATTACAGAAAAAAATTAACATCGTGCTGTATGACAAGAAGGACCAAAATTCTGTATAATCATTTTATAGCCGGGGTTTTTGTTAGGAACCGTTTTTTTACCGTAATTTTTTCACTCGGATACCGAACAGCTTCCGTTGTCGACCCGATCTTGCAACCGAGCCACAAAACCACCCTCTTTCATTCCTCCGCCCCCTTCCATCGGAAAACCCGATCGCAAGTCGTATCGTCTAAAAGTTGAACATTTATTATTAATTTTTCATTCGAATATTCCATTCCCTCCTTTGCTCGCTTGCTTCTCGTCACATTTGATTTAATATCCGAGCTCACTTTTTCTTGCCGCGATACCTTCCTCCGCTCCCACCCCGTAGCGCAACAATCACCCCCGCCCTCCGCCCCGCCGCCATAAACACCCTGCATGCCTCTAATAACAATTTAAACTTGTCCGTGCAAATAATGGAATCACATCGGGTAACACTGCTTATCAAAGGGAACGGGGAAATGATGTCTGTTACGGGAAAAGGTAAGGAATGCCGATGAAAAATTAAAAATAAGGGGATAAAAGGATGAAAGGGATTTTTTTAAAATTAATACCCTTTTTCAGTGGTGGCTGAAGAGATACAATGGCGATGCAAACGAGCTGAGCGGAAGGGAAATCCAAGGAAAACGAAATTTTCATCAGGTAACAAAGCCCTCTGAAGCCGCATTGGTGTAAATATAGGTATTTATGAAATTCGAATCCATCTGGTTTGAAAATATAAATGAGTTGGGTGATTCAAACATTTTAATGAGAATTCTACGCTGTCTTGATTCTCGATGCTATTTCCTCTCCATGCTAATTATTGATCTAGGTATAGTTTCCCCAAAGTTTTTCCCTGCATTTCCTATTTTTTTTCTATAGTAATTATCTTAGCTTTGCCGAACAATTCTTACCACCATATTTCTGTAACGTGTATAATGTTCTTTCAGTTCTAGATTTTCTCTATCCTTCACTTCCACTTTACCACCTATTTCGTTCTACTTCTGTCATCCTCTCCGCTTCCGCACACGATGACATTTTCTCCCTACTTTAAGGCAGACGTATGGACTGTGGAATAAAAACTAATTTTTTTTTTCTCCATATAACACCGCGTAGCGCTCGTCGAGGGTAAGGTCGCGTAGCGGCCCGGGTAGGCCCTCTAGTGCTGTGCAGTTGAGGTTCCAAAATTGTGGAATCTACCTAAAATTTTGGAAGTATTAAAGAAGTGTGAAGGCGTGTGGGGCTGAGTTTTACGGGTTCCGAGATCGTTGACTCCGAGTCTGAGAGCCGGAGCTGGAGGGGTGGTTGCCGTAAGGGGGAGGAGGGGTTGATGGTGTCAGGGATTGAGGGTCAAGGTCGTGCTCGGAGTCGAGGTGCCAGGGTCTCCGTAAACAATGGTACAAGTGCGAATAATGACAGTTTTGCCTAGTTTTCGTCCCGTCAAAATATTCCCTCCCTACTCCCCCCCCCCCCCCCCCGCCACCACGGCCGGCAAGCGCCCCAGCCGTCTTCCGCGACCCAATTCTCCCATGCATTCAAGGCCGCTTCCTCTGCCTTGCAGTTGGGTTGAGTTTTGCAGAAAGCAACCATGTTTTTTATTACAAACGAGAGGTGGGTGTTTTAGTGCGCAGACGAATTGTACTAGCATCAGAATAAAGTCGATTCATTTCCCTAAAATCTCACTTTTATTGATCTCAGAAGAGAGAGGCGTGTTATTAAAGATTTAAAAGAATGAATCTAAAAAGTAAGACTAATCATGCTTTTTGCAGCAACTTTACTTTCTTCGTTAGACTCTATACATAGTAAACTCCTGTAATTTATTATAATTAAATTTTTGAAACGAAAATGTCGCTGTGAGAAATGAAATTATATTCCGCTAAAATGATACCCTTTGTTTGTCGTCCATACATAACTTGTTTCCTTTTTGCTAATGTATCGGTTTAGTTGTTCTTCCAATGAGGAAAAACCTGGATCCATATATCCGACACCATACGCGCCATACACTGGAAAAAATAGAATCTTTAATTTGCCGCCAAGAAGTATTTCTTCTTAAATCAAGAATTTTTCTGGTCAATATAAGCTTCTTTCTTGCTTAACCAAAGCTTTATTTTTCTTGTATCAAGAAAAAGTCGACCTGAAGCAAGAAAAAAAATTTATTGGCGGCAAATTCAAGAATCATCATGCTTGATCCAAGCTACTTTTTTTTCAGTGTATGCTGAAAGCGGACCATGTACCAAAGGAATATGCCAGGAGGGAAATTCTCTTGCGACTTATACATTTTTCAAGGAGCTGTGGAACTCAAAATACATCACGCATTTTCAAGCTGTACAATTTCTGGCCAAACCATTTGTTTTCTACTTCATTTTTATTTTTTTCAAGGAAAGAATGGATTGCTGTGTGAAAATCAGAGTTTGAACTGGGAGCGAGATTGATTTCAAGATTCGCTCTGGGGAGGGGCAGATGTCCTTCAAAGAACGCGGTTCTGGTGGAAAGACCTCAAGGAACTGGAGTTCAGGAAAGATAAGCAAGATTTGATGGAGGCTTAAAGATTGTTCGCTGAGCCTCCGCGGATTGAAGAAGGGGTGGTGAGGATTTGTTTTGAACTCGGTTGCCAAATGTTTAAGAATACTTTCTCCACAGGAAGTGCTAAAAGGAAGACGTCGTCGGTTTCAACTGCTTGAAATCGAGATTAAACACTCATCTTAAGAAAGTGACTCAACGCTGTGAAAATTATAAAAGAAAATGTGCACAAATATGCAAATAAATGTGCGCCAATACGCGCTTGTGAGTTTGGAACACTGATTCGTCTTGTTTCAGTGTAGCGAAAAATGATGGAGTGCCTTTGAACTCATCGAGGATTTTCTATACATTTTCTCAAATAAATATATTTTGTGAGAGATTTGGCGACGTTTGATTGGTTTTACTCAGCTCCGTCTTCCTCATCAAGATGGCAACCCTGGGACAGGCCCTTTAATACGTTCGAAACCTCGAGGCGATTTTAATTTCAAGCGAATCACTCATTGTTACTAATACTTTCTTTTTTAAGTGACGAAAAACAACGAGGTGGGACGAGGACGGTACAGCGTACACCCTCGTCCCTGTCCCGGTGAAAAGTGGAAGACGCGAGCACCCCCTCCCCCGTAATTTCGAGTCACCCCCCAGCCTTTCACTCTTCAAGTCACTTTTATCGCGAGGTAATCAAGTGTGCGAGTTTTAACGATTCCTCTGATTCGTTTTTTTTTCTCCGCTCAAAAGAGACGGCCTGGCGCGCAGTGGCGTGGCGTGAATTGCGATGTATCGATTATTATGCCATTTAAACGTATAGTAAAGAATCGATTGTTAGCGAACACCCTGTTTATCAATCCTTTTCCATAGGTTTAAATGGCATAACAATCGATACATCGCAATTCACGCCACGCCACTGCTGGCGCGGCAGTGCAAAAGGAGCATCCGCCGACGGCCCCTCAAAGATGCGGGGTTTTTTTTTTTCAAGGGAGATCCAATGAATCACATTCTAATTATCGAGGTCGCCTCTCGATCTCGACCAGGTCTTTGAGTCTTTTCTGCGACTGATTGATGTCTCTGCTCCGCTGGAAAGTTCTCCGGCTGCGATAGCTTAATGCGGTTTAATCGGACGTCGGTGCGAGGTTTGTTCGGAAATTCCCACAGTTCTCTTCGCGTTAAGGTGATAAATGATCTTTTAAAGAAAACAATGAAGGAAGGCTGACGTTTCCGCTTTAAATTTCCGATTTTGACTTTTCCGCACAAAATCTTCTCTATGTTCAAACTATGAGTTGGCATTTCAAAATTTGCCGTTCTCGGTGTAGAAGTAAATCAAGCATTTATTTTCAAAACAATTGAGGGAATACGTTCCTGAAAATACCTAACTTTACAAATGTTCTATGAAATGAATACTTTTTATTTTGTAAACCTTTCGAATTACAAGTGATGTACGTATGTTTATTGTTTGTTATACTTCTCCTTTTAGTAATTAAGTATTAGTTTTCAATTCATTGAGACGAAGGTGTACAACTTCAGTTGTGAGTTTCGTGAATCAAATGGCTTCCCCCATTTTCGAAATTAATTCGCATGTGTTTCATCACAGAAAACTGCCTTCTCCAAAATCTAGTTCTCCCTGCGATGTCAGAACGCTCAACAGAAGGAGACAATATCCTTTTCTTCTGTTTTTTCACGTCTGATTCTGGATCCGATGACCTACTGACGGGAATACGTTAGTTGCTGCGACTGAAAGGAAAAAGCAGAGGAATCAACATGCCGGAAAATGTGTTCAACACTATCATGATCGATGAATTTGTGTTGGTAGAGGATACCATTACAAGTGTTCCAATTTGAGAGTGTCTTGTCTTGATCACTGGAAAAAACAACACATTGGATCTAGAGTCCAGACTCTTAACAGTCAAGACTCTTAACAGACCCTTAACATCGACAAGAAAAAGTACTCTTGATTCAATCAGAATCTAGCTTAAATCAAGAACCAAGCCTCTTCATTTAAGCGGATTTCGTTTTGATTCAAGCAAACTAGTGCCTGCTATTAGTTTTCCCCTACAGATAGATGATGTGATTTAGAAATAAGGGCTCCTCGTGGCAGGAAAAAAAAGTCTAATTCAATTTGGGATAAGAAAGGAAATATCAAAGTAAAAATGTATTTGTTTTATAGAATAATCCACAAGTAATGATTAAGGAAACATGGGTGCTCGGGTTGGCCGTGCGCCTAGAATTTTTGATGTAGGGAACACGAGCTCTCCCATGGTCGAATAGTGATATCATCGAAAAGTGGCACACTCGGTCGGAATATACACAAAAAATAGCTTTATACCGGACGAGAAGAGGTGACTTGAACGGCAAGTCAGTTCGCCTTCAACCATTCGTGTAGGCAACATGGACTCTCAAGTGGTCGAATAGTGGTATGGTGAAAAGTCAGAACTCTGATCACGGACGAACGCACTGGAAACAAATTTTAGCGTACCCCAAAATCGTTTGACGTGCATAAGGAGACCATAGAAATGGTGTTCTGTGCCAATTTTGAATGAAATCGAACAGATAGATTCTGAGATATCGCTGTACACAGATTTGGGGGACAGCTGACGGACGGACACACATTTTTTCAAGTATGGTTATTTTGACTCCTGGGACCTTAAAACGTCTAGAAATGATGAAATTTCAACTCTTTCTTTTTTTTCTTTCTTGGAGGATGACAATACTTCCTCTCTACCCTAGGGGAGCGAGAAAGTAAAAAAAAACACATTGGATCTAAAGTCCAGACTCTTGAAAACATCGGCAAGAAAAAGTACTCTTGATTCAATCAGAATCTAGCTTAAATCAAGAACCAAGCCTCTTAATTTAAGCGGATTTTGTTTTGATTCAAGCAAAAATCCGATTGAATCAAGAGTATTTTTTCTTGTCATTGTTTTCAAGAGTCTGGACTCTAGATCCAAGCGGATTTTTTTTCCAGTGCACATTGAAATCATCGACGTTTGAGGAGCGACATACGGATACGAAATCGGTTTACTCGTTCTGATCGAGTGGTTAGGCGTGATCCGTGGTGATTTCTACGATTTTAGGCGAATCCTCTCAAAATCCGAGTAAATCAGTTTTGGTTCAAGCGACGAAGACGGAGCTTCACCGTTTAACTTCCCCCGGATTCACGGTGAGCCGGAAACGAGCGGGGACGTCTCCAACGAGCGATCCCGAAACACAACAGAACCTTCGATTTCCCGTCACGCGTTGAGGAGAAAAATATTCCCGCATCAATTGTGCTCTATTTTAGTAGCGTAATAAAAATTAATTTGATTTCCCGTGCCGTTATTCCTAAGCAGCCTCCTCCCCCACTTAATCCGAAGTGTCTCCCGCGACCTAATCCCTGATTCAGCGCCCGAGACCTTTGCTCGAAGCTGAATTAGTGGTTATTTTTTTCCTTCCCTCTCCCACCCCGCCGCCCTCGTTGCACCCCCGCCCCCGCCATGCCTTTGACTGTCTCTTAACAAGAAAGAGATATGTTATGCAAAAGTAAACCGGGCGAAAAGAACATTAATCTTTTGTGTTATTCTGCTCTTCACCGAGCCAAAGGCACCGTGTTGCCTACTCGTCGATACTGCGGGTATCCTCACTGACGTGCTAAGGAAAAACGCCGTATGATTCTTTAGGCGTTGCCAAATTTCCTTAGACAAATCACTAATTTTCAGGAAAATTGGTGAATATTTTCCTTCCGATTTTCAGGTAATTTTGTCCTCAATTTCACCTAAAGTTCCTGAAAATATCAAGGAAAATCATCCATAGCTTTCCTTATAAATAATCATTTTATCGAAGGAAATCGAGCAACTCTCGAATGTGCATACGCCGCTTTTCCTTAGCACAGCAGTACACTCATTGGTACAAGGACATGGTTGAAAGCTCTCCTTACGGCAAGTAGTCAGGAAGAACCTGAAGAAATAATTGGAAAATGCAACTCAATCTTCTTCTTAATTGATTTAAGCCACGCAACACCTGAAATGTGGTTGATTTGATATTTTTTTTTCATGCATTTCGAATTAATGTTTTCGTCAATGACTTTCTAAATTTGAACGACTCTTTCATGTGAGTCTCATTCAAAATCAGAAAAAAGGGGCAACTTTTTGTAATTATTGAGAGCATAGGTACAGTCCCTCCTCTCTATGCCCTTCAGTTCTCCAGTCTGAGTTTTTCTTCTCGATCTTACAGTGCGATGAGGTTTACAAAATATCTTCTGGAATTAATTTTCTTGGAGACGTATGAAAACGCAGGTGAAATTTGTGAAAATCACACTGACAAACTAGAAAAATCAGGTAGTTTCGAAATCAACGAAAATTTGTCGCCCCGAAGTACGAAATTTTCCCGACGGTTCGGCAACCGCGCTGAGCCAAGGCTTTGAGCGGCGGTAATTTAAAATTCAGATCAGGGGTGAGCCATCCATTGAATATTAAGTGACGGAAGAATCATTGTTAAGGGCTGATTGAAACTTAAGTTGTCAAACGTACCGTGAAAATTAGGGGTGGCTTCGCGGCGCGAGGGGGGGAGTCGGGGGGCCAGAGATGATTTCCGAAAGTATTAAGACGGCGGCCGCGGAGTCTCGAGAAATCCATCGCGTTCCGCCCGTAATTTTTCTTCGGGAACTTTTCCGCTCTGTCCTTCTCCGCCGGAGTTATGCTAAATTGAAATACATTATTTATCCCTCGACCTGCGCTGCAAAACCGCCGAAGTGATAAGGTTTCATTAAGGATGTTGATTTCCCCGGCTCCCGCCAGAGCGCGCTCGGCTCGATCGGCCCCGAGGCTTAATGACGCGACGGTATTGAATATTATATTGCCTCTTGTTAAATGACCCCGAAATGCGCATGTATTTGGGGGAGGTATGACGTTTTTGAAGGGCGGATAAGTGTCTCAATAGGGAAGACGGTTGAAATTTTAGAGGCAGGCGGTTCTGGGGGCAAGTTCTCAGCAGAGGTCATTCACCCTAAAGCTGAACCACATAGAGCCACTGAAGTAGCCTTTAAATGACACAAATGGGAACTTCTACCTAGTTACTAGGCTTACTTGGATTGCATTTTGCAAAAAGGAACCACAAGTCTTCCAATGTCGCTGAAATTGTACAACATTTTTCACTTCGCAAATAGAAGCTGATCATCTAAACAAGTTTTATCTATAAACTATGAATTTAAGATGAAAATTACCTTCGTAAATCTAATTTTCTTCATGATTTCTGTAACTTTTTGCAAAGAATTTAAGTTGCACAATCTCAGCAACATTGGAATGCTCTTGGTTCCTTTTTGCAAAATGCAATCCACTTATACTTAAGCAACTCTAGACGATAGACGAATCCAACTTAAATGTTCCGTCACCTTATTATTTTTGTCTTTCGTCAAACCTTGACATTCACCTGTCTGGGATGCAATGGTGGATCCAACAATTTGGCAACACCGAATTTCCTCCATTTAAACCTATGGAAATGCATCGATCCTTGGAGGGGCCAGGCACTCCGACAAGAATCGATTGTTTAGCATATGTTTAAATGGAGGAAATCCGGTGTTGCCAAATTGCTGGATCCGCCTCTGCTGTTATGTTTAAATCCAGAAGGACTGCATCAGCTGAGAAAATATACATAAATGATGCCAAAGATCGAAAATTTTCGCGTAATTATCTTTTGCATCACGCACTCAGATTTTCGAACCAGGGTGCCGTGTCTGTCCCCAAATGACCCAACCGTGCAAGTTGCAATATCGGAAGAAGAATGCCGCCTCATAATATCACAAGTTAGGAGTTGATCCGTTATCCGCCGAGCGATCTTGTCTGAGAACCGTGGGCACACTGCGCACAGTTATACTATCACCCTGCATGTGCAAGGTGCACTCGACTGCACCGAACACCAACCAATGCATCGTCTCTCTTCAGCTCAGCTGTTGAGACAACGTTGCCAACGGTTTTTCTCGCTCGAAACACTACATTTGCGCAGGCATATGCACTGATCAAAATCATCCGTCTGGATCAACGAAACGTCCAATGAATATCCCCTATTGAATGGGTCAGTTGCGCTGGTCTCAGAATCGTGTTTTGATGCTTGATTATTATCGATCAGTTATAAATATTAAAATCCGTCCAAACAGAAACTTCCTACGTCGAATATTAATGGGGATGTCGCAATTTGGAAAATTCGGGTCCTGACGTCATCCACTGCGTTAGTGACACCCTCGGTTCCTTCCACCTTCCTGTCATCAATTAGTGAGACACACGTCTGCACTGCTTGATGTGAAACACGGATGAAAGCAAAGTGGATGCATCCTAGGATCGCACTTACCGCAGTCATAACTTGACGTTCTCATTCGTTTTGAAACATCAATAAAAACCATCTAATGAACTTGCCAGCGGGGGAGGGGTGCATTAGACGCGTTTACTCGTGTTTAACACATATTTTGGGGAAGCCCTGTCAACACTACTAGCAAAAGTTCACGGAACTTTGCGCGAAAGTTAAGTTTCGTAAACTTATCTCTGTGTGGACAAGGCCTTCCATTCATAAGAAATGAACGAAAAAATTATGAAAGAACAAACAATGCGGATTAATGATTTTAACTTCCGCCGCCGCACCACGCAGACCGCACCGTGTTTGGAGCAATGCGTGAAGTATTCCGTCAGTTTTGTAGGCGCTATGAGTTTCACGCCGACGATCGCTGCTGAACGCAGTGTTTGACGCAATGCGCGAAGTATTCACGCAGTCTTGTAGGCGCTATGCGTTTCACGCTGACCGCAATGACCGGACTGTGTTTGATGGAATCCGCGAAGTATTCGTGCAGTCTTGTAGGTGCTAATATGTTTTACATTCTGATCGCCGCGCCGAGGGCTTCTCCTTTTCATTTCAAGTCCTTGTCATCATTGCTCTCTGCGCCACGCCGTTCCAGGCCAAATTGCGTGTTTGGTTGCTCTCCTAACTCGACTAATTAAAGGTGCTGTCTCTTGTGTCACTGAAAGACGACAAAATTAGAAATTACTATACTCTTAGGAGATGAGAGATTTTGTCGCCTTTCCTCGTTTGTAATTTTTTTTTCTAAATCCGATTTTTTTTTATACCTACATTTAGAAAATTGCTATAGATGATAGGTTGCCTAAGAAGGTACTAGATTGGGTTCCTCCTGGGAGAAGACGTAGGGGACGTCCAGCAAAATCGTGGATAGGTGACATTCAAGATGAAATCACAAGATGCCATTCACCAGATGACCTCTGGATCGATAGGCAAGGATGACGATTAGGTGTCGCAGAGCGCCCGGGCGTGCTGTAAAGCGACTTGAATGTTTGTATTTAGAAAATTGCAAAATTTGCCGCACCCTATGGATTTGCCGCCATGGGCCGCGGCCCATGTGACCACCCCGTTAATCCGGCCGTGGTGCGGTCCCCCGGAAAAAACAGGGCACCACGTTGGACGGACTCAGATTCGGACAAATGGATTTTCCATTGTGTATTAGCTTCTGACGATCATGGCAACAGAGCGAAGAAGCTTCTCACACGCACCACCACACTGGAAGCGTATTAGACGCAATACACAATATACAATAAACGATATATTATCTATATGTTTATGTCGGGGGCGCTATCTGGTGACCTGTTGGCTCGGCGCCGTTTCCGGGTGTTGGGCGGCTAATCAGCAATTACAGTGTGCGCTCGGACATACATAACTAGTTACCCATTGTTCTTCCGTGGAAGACGAATCAAATCCGAATGCGAGCCGGCAATCTCCCGCTCATCTTTGCACCGAAGCTAATCAAGAGGATTAGGTCGGGGTCATCCCGTTTCCCCAATCGCGAGGGGTCTTTTCGACAGAATTTTGAGTTCACCCCGAATTCGCGATCCTTATCCTGCCGCCGATTCAACCCATTTAATCGCACAGTTCAAGAAAGGATAGAAATACAGTGGAACTACTTTTTGAAAAGTAGCAGGACGATTCTGCCGTGCTAAGGAAAAACGCCGTATGAACCTTCAGGCGTTGCCAAGTTTTCTTTAGTAAAACACGCATTCCCTGGTAAGCTTATGGATATTTTTTCTTCCTATTTGTCAGTGAATTCTGTTCGTAGTTTGATCTGAAGTTCTGAAAATTGTAAGGAAAAATATTCATTTTTTTTCTTCAAAAATAAATATTTTCGGAGAAAATACATTCGAATACACATACCACGAAGAAAAACATTTCTCTAGATAATGAAAAGTGGATGCACCAAGCACTGCACCTAGGCGGGGCTAAACACTTCCCTTCTGAATATTCCAAGCCGATTGCCTACAGGCTGATGTTATGTTTTACTTTTTTTTGCAGGGATCTGTACTAGCAATACTTGTTCCACACATGGGAAGCATGCAGACTCCAGAATCTCTGATGTCTTATGAAACATTTGAACTGATGCGAAACATGTTAATTCTTTGCTCTTAGCATCAGTCGAACTTTTCTCCTCGGGGTCGTTCGGGCGTACGGCAAAAAATTAAAATTGAGCGTCTTTAAAAAGAAGGTACTGAGAACTGACTACTGATATTGATAGACAAAGCTAAAGACAATATAATACAGGAAGTATGGAGCGATCCTGTTGGTTAAAGTGACTAGTTCTCGCAGACTAAGGGAGAAAATTATTGACCAACTATAAGGTTTCTCGTGGGTTGCTGTTAGCTAGTCTATTCCCTACCTCCTTTATCCATTGCAACCATCCACTTCCACCAATAGAATCCCTCAATACCTCTTTTGTCTACCATGTCTAAAGTTTAGTTTATCAATTTCAATAATCGATTCGCTGAGCCGTAGATGGCGTCTATGCAACCGTGATCTCTGTTGCAACCGTACTCCTCGCATTATTTCCTTTTTCATCTCGAAATACATTTTTGTCTCCTAAAAAATTGACAAAATTTAGGCTTCCTAGCCGGATGCCTCCTGAAATTTTTGAGTGACAGCGGAATACTATAGACAAGAGACAATAGTCTGTACATTTGCTTTTATAAAAGAAAGTTTCAAGTATTGCTGAGCAATGGAAAAAAGGGGTGGGGGGGGCTTCTCCGGAGAAAGGAAAAGTTACCATGACAGAAGATAACTCAAACGAACGAACCCTTTTCCACCTCAAGAAAAAAAAGGGCTCAGTTTATTCACGTTCCGCCTTCCCCCTGGGGAGGGGGTGATCTCGCTAATGAAGAAGATAAACTTCGAGAAAATTGGTTTTTTTACTCCTCTCGACCCACTCCGGGGATGAATTTGAAAAAAGGAGAGATCAATTTAATTGTTTCAAGGAGCGGGCGGAGGAGCGCTCGTGAATAAATTAGAGCGACAGGTTCCCTGGTCGCTACCCCTCCCGCCCGCCGAGAGGGCCTATCACGCTATGATTTGTTTGATTTCTTTATTTTGAGCGTTAATTGAAAAAAAAAAAGAAAATTCCTCCGCGAACCGGGCTTATTTTTCACGCAATTAAACACTCGAATCACATCCCCCCTACCCCGAGCGAATGGAGTGCTCTTAACTTTATCAGCGTTTCCTCTTTTTCAATTTTCCCGCCATTGAGCCTCGCTCATCTAATTTATGGCGCGAATGAAGCGCCCGACGCTCAGTGGATCGAGTCAATTAGAGAGGTCGGGCATAACATTTTTAAGTAAAACTGCAAATTTTGATGTGTATTTCGCCACACAATAAACTGTAAGGGTTGTTCCTAGAAGCAATTTTGACGAGAAAACCAATGAAACCACTTTTCAAACCTCATAGTTTTGTATAATCGGAGTTATAAGCGTTTACAGTTTCCAAATTTTGTCCGACCTTTCCTATTGACTCGATTCGCTGTGCGACGCCCGGTTTAGCTCCTGCCCAATTTTCCGCGCCTGATCCTCGTGTTATTGGCCCTTCGAGTGTCGATCCGTCTCGGCCAGATTCCTCCCGAGATCCCAACTAGCTTTCTCTCCTCCCGAATTTTTCAGGGTGAGTCATAAGAGAGACACAGAATTCATGGCGGTTTTACCAGGGCAGTAGCCTCGCACTGGAAATTAGTACGATCATCTGGAAAGATAAATTTCCATACCTATTAGTTTCAATTCGCAGTTAAGGGGGGCGGGGGGGGAGGCTCGCGCAATCGTTTTGCTAACATTTTTCTGAATACATCTTTTCCACTCCAAGACGGCTGCCAACATGTTTAGGGGCAGTGAAATAAAACGGACTATGCGATCTATCGCCTCCATTAGAAACATGGCGAAGAGTTATATCGTAGGGCCCAGGGCTGTGCATGAAGGCATCGCAGCGACATCGTGGGTCGTCACAACTCAGTACCCTCCTGCGGGAGCGGGTCACACGCATGTCGACACAGTCTGCGAATCGTTTCACTGCGGGAAGAAAGAACAAAAATGCATGGAGCGGTGAAAAAATATCGACCGGAAAAAGGGGGGAGTTCCGCTGCAATTAACGCGAGATTCGTGAATTTAATCAGCTCTTTACGACGAGCGAAATCCTCCGGCAACTAGTTGGAATTTTACGATTTTTGATGATATCTCTGAGACTCCACGATTCCGATAAGTAGCTGACCCAGAAAAATGAAATTGTTGGATTTGCAAATGGCGGGGTCTGAATGAATCAACCTATAACATAAATGTTGCCACTGATTAAATTATATATATTTTCAGGAGGCAATTCGTTGTCTCGCTGACAAAGGAACGTAACTTCATTCCAAGGTTGCAAAATTGACTCAAACTATTTAATTTTTCACAAAAATATACCTGCTGTGCAATTTTTGTCTAAAATTTATCCCGATTTCTGCATGAGGCCAGAGGAAAAATCTGTGATTATTTAGTCAGAAATTCCGTAAGTTCTCCTGGCAAAATTCAATTTGCGACTGGAAATTTGGTAACATTGAAATTTAGTTACGTTCTTCCGTGGGAGTAATGACGAATAGACAGAGAACAAGAATAACTCAGTAAGATGTGAATTTCTACATGCATAGCCTACGGGCAGGACGAAGTTATTGAAACAGAAACAGATAGAAACCCTCCACTGGCCTCTAGAAATGTTGGCGACGGGTGAAAACTTGAAACTTTGAACATCGGGGATTCACCATTTCTTGATACTCTATCGGAAAGCAGAAATAGCCATCTACCTCTTTTTAGACTGTTGACCATGACCACCTAACAGATTACAGATGAACTTCGGGTGGTGCATTGCGTCGAACAAAACCAAACTTCGGTTCTTTAGATGCACGAATAATCGCTAGACACGTCGCTTAACAGGCAACAAAGGTGTAGATCAACATTTGAATGTTTGAGTCCCGAAAGTAAAACCATTTACCGTTGCTCCGATACCAATAGAGGGTCTCCGTTTGCGTACAGGTCGTCATTGAATCGTTGGTTGTTCAATCCTTGGAGGTCGTTGACCGCGGTGGTGTCTATAATATCCACATCACTGTTCTCCACTGATCGAAAGATGGAGGTGGCGCCCTATGGAGCACTGAGACGGGTTTCAGCAGGCTGATTATTGAAATTGATAGACGAAGCTGTAGACAAGAAAGAAAAAAGAGGTATGGAGGAATCCTATTGGGTGTAGCGGGTGCAATTGCAATGGACAAAGGAGGTAGGTGATAGACTAACTAACGGCAACCCGTTAGAGACCCTATAGTTAGTCCATCATTTTCTCCCTTAGTCCATAGGAACCACCCACTTCCCCAATAGAATCGCTCCATACTCCCGATGTCTTCTTTGTCTATAGCTTTGTCTATCAATTTCAATGATGAGCCCGGAGATTAGGACGTTAACTCCCCAACGCGACGTGACAGCCCTGGAATGGACATATCGCCCGGGCGGTATCGGGGCGCACCATCTCTCCTGGCGCGATAAAGAGACGGAAGAAAAATAGATATATATTCCGAGTCTGCCATGACTGCCCATGTGTGAAACGCGGCTATTGTTCTCCGCTGCGCAGCGTTCGTTTTTTGCAGGTGAGACAACCTGATTAACATTTTTAAATAATTATTGTTCGTCGAATGACGTGTGTGTGCAGCCCGTTTCCAGGCTACTCCTCTCCTTCCGCGCTGGGAATTCTACGGCACATCGTGCTCCTATGCCGCCTTGGTGGCCTGCCTTCGTTTCCGGGCCAGATTCGCGCTTATCGGAATTCCACGGCTCTCGCTCTTTCGATTCTCCGTTCAGCGTTTCAATCCTGTCCGAATCATGCGAGACATGAGCATGAAATTAAACACACTCGTGGAAATCTCCGAGTAAAATCCGAAATGTATTTCTGTGAAGACAATTCCGCTCATAAATACACTGAAAAAAATTCTCCGGCCCTGGAAGACGTACTTACGGGCTACATAGACTCTACTGTCCATGTTCTGGGTTCAGAGGCCGAAACCATCGGGTGTACCACCCGGAGCAATCGAAGCTACGGCTCCAGCACCCGGGAGTTTCGGCCTTTGAGCTTGGAACTGACGGTGTGTCTATATTGCACGTGAATTTTTCTCAGTGTATGATAGAGAAAATGGATTTATGCCACAAAAGCATTACAACCGGGGGGGGGGGGGGGGGGGTAAACAAATTTGAAATTTAGCTTTACGTATCCGACGAACGGCCATGACTGCGGCTTTTAACTGCGAGTGGGCCTGTTGCAAGGTGCGGAGATTTGCGGATTGATAACCGATTTCAATGGCAAATTTAACGAAAGGAACGATTCGCGCCGGATCCATGCACTCAGAGTAATAGGTGGTCAAAATAGCAACTGAGTAAGCATGAATTTCGCGCCGGAATTTTTAACAGTGTAGCCAGGGCGCCGTCCACGTGTCACGCAAGGAACTTGTAGGGTGTCGGGGAGGATACGCAACTTTCTTACTGATGCCTCAGGAGGACGGAACGTCGCTCCTCTGACGGAAGGGCGTATCTCTATATTATTACATGAGCTCCGAAAAGCATAGAGTTATACGAAGAACAGGTCTCATGTGGCAATTGAGTTACGCCCCCACGACAGGGAAGCGACGAGAAGAGGCAGAGCGGAGCCCTTCGTAAGGCTTCTGGTTTCACATCTTGATCCATTCGACAGAGGTAAGAAATGCCGATGATCCCGCGTCGAACTTTCTCTCTCTTTGAAATGGATCGCGTTAAGCAGAAAGGAACCAAGCGACTTCACCATTTGCCAACTTGAATTGGACAATTTAATTTTTTACATGAAAACGGTTGTGCGGATGTCTGTGCAAAATTTCCGTTTTCCGATGTAGACTCTCTTGGTGTGTTTGAGGATTTTTGCGTCTCTACACGTGCCTCCAATAATGTTGTCTGGTCCGAGATGTTTGCTGTATCACTGCAATCGCAGTGTACAAAATTGCTTCGAACTTTGAGGCAAAGCACAGAAGCGGGAAAACAGTTGCAAATGAACTAGCTCTCGAGTAAACGCACGAAAGTCTCTAGCATTAGACATCAACTGCTGGGAAGGGCATTGTTTACGCCCGTGTGAGAGGAGCGGAGGGGCTAGAGTATGCCCGAGAGCGCTCTCAAAAGAGGAGAGCTGGTGGGGACGATTAGCGGTCGCGGATGATCGCAACGTCCATAGCGATGGCCCTTTGAGGAAAAGAGGAGGGGGAGGAAGGTCCCACCGAGATACTCAGAAGGGCTACCAGCCGAGAAACTCAGCCGCGATGAGAGGAGAGGGAGAGGGAGAGAGCTCAGCCGAGATGCTCAGCCGAGATGAGAGAGAGAGAGAGAGAGCTCAGCCGAGATACTCAGCCGAGATGAGAGAGAGAGAGAGAGCTCAGCCGAGATACTCAGCCGAGATGAGAGAGAGAGAGAGAGAGCTCAGCCGAGATACTCAGCCGAGATGAGAAAAGAGAGGAAGAAAGAAAATCCCACCGAGATACTCAGAAGGGCTACCAGCCGAGATACTCAGCCGCGTTGAGAAGAAAAAGAGGAAAGAGAAGTATTTTCCCAACCGAGAAACTCAGTCGGGTCTAAGAGAGAGAAAGAAAGAGAGAGGTCCCAGCCGAGATGCTCAGCCGGGTAAAAAGAGAGAGAAAAAAAGAGAGAGGTCCCAGCCGAGATGCTCAGCCGGGTAAAAGAGAGAGAGAAGGTCTTCACTGGAGGAGCAGCGTTGATCGAATGAAGAGAGCCTTGATCAGGAGCGCAAGCAGAGGACTTGACTGATCGAAGAGCGATGATCGAGTGATGACCGCACGCCTGACGGCTGCCTTTTTATAGACGACACGCGTGGACGCGTCGGACGCGGCCGGGAGCCGCGCCGCGGATCGGACGGACTTACGTAACCGGTTGGACCGGTCGCCGAGTCACGGCGGCATGGCTGCCAAGTTGCGCAAGTTGCGTAACATAGCCGCCATCTAGTTACGTTAATGCCGGAAAATCGTTGCGGCGTTAACATTTTCCCCCGCCTTGAACCGATGGGTTCAAAGAAGAGTTGAAGTTTGGTAGCATGTTAATAGCATGAATTGAGAGCCTAGGTTGTCTAAATTTGGTTAATTAAAGATTTAATAGAGATTAAAAGGTTTTGAATAAATTTCGATGAGTAGAGATAAATATGAAGCAATAAAACAAGAACACATTAAAAGGATTTCTTGTGGTGGTGCTCGATTGCCCGTTTAAGGGACCTCTGAGCCGCCTTCTTTGCCTTCTTCGACAGCCACCCGTAGCGGATGGTGGGGCCGCTGGTCGAGCCTTCAAGCGAGGGGTCTGAAGCTGCGACGGATGTGGGTTGGTCTGGTTCCGCGACCGGTGCGGGTGGGGCTGGCACTGTGATGGGTGTGGATCGGTTTGGAGTCGTTGCCGCGGGCCGCGGGGGCGCGGGCATCGGCGCGAGGTAGAGTAAACCCAGTGAGATGATGAATGAGCCCAGCCTCCTCAGAAGGGCTTTCAGCCGAGTTGCTGGTTGTTGGAGTTGTTGGGTTGTTGGACTTGGAGTTGGAGTTTGATCCTTTGTGGATAGGCAAGATAGCAGCACCTTGGGGTTGGGGCCGACGGTTGGCGTTGGGCCCATGAGGACGTACCCGAGGGTCGTCTCTATCGCGACGGGTAGTCCTGGACCCAATGGAACTGGTGCGCCCTGGACTATGTATGGAAAGAGGTCCGCGCCTATGAGTATGTCGATGGGGCCGACGGCATCGAACGATGGATCCGCTAGAGTCCACCCATGAACTCGCTGCCGAACTGCTTGGGCGATGGCGGTTGATGGGGTCGGATCTGTGATGCGATCGACCACGACCATGCGGTGATTTTTCGAGATGGTGCGCTGTCCTAGGCCAAGGACGGTGGCGTGACCGTATCCGTAGGTCTGTATGACCGATCCGGAGATCCCGCTGACAGACAAAGCTCTCTCTCTCTCTCTCTCATCTCGGCTGAGTATCTCGGCTGAGCTCTCTCTCTCTCTCTCATCTCGGCTGAGTATCTCGGCTGAGCTCTCTCTCTCTCTCTCTCATCTCGGCTGAGCATCTCGGCTGAGCTCTCTCCCTCTCCCTCTCCTCTCATCGCGGCTGAGTTTCTCGGCTGGTAGCCCTTCTGAGTATCTCGGTGGGACCTTCCTCCCCCCTCCTCTTTTCCTCAAAGGGCCATCGCTATGGACGTTGCGATCATCCGCGACCGCTAATCGTCCCCACCAGCTCTCCTCTTTTGAGAGCGCTCTCGGGCATACTCTAGCCCCTCCGCTCCTCTCACACGGGCGTAAACATTGGTCCCTCGGGCCGGATATTTTAAGTTATCTTAAAAATTCGGTGATTCAGCTCTAACGACTGCAAACCCACTCTCTCGTCGTCATGCCAGGAGACGATCCTCCGCCTCCCGGCTCCTCTCTTGAGGGAAAGATGACCTCTATCATTAAACGTCTCAGATCGATCCGCGATAGTTTTCGGGACACCTTAACCCCAGAAAACGCGGAAACCTTGCGGCCTACCTACAATCGCCTCTCTACTCTGCAAGACCGCCTCGATGAATACGGCGATCAAGCTGTGGAGCTGAACTCGACCATAGAGATCCAGCAACACCTAATCAACGTTGACGGCTTGCTGCAAGAAGGCGACAGGCTTGTAAGGGAAGCCCAGATGCATTTTCTCGCTAAAACTGAAAAGAGCACCTCGGCTTCGATGAACCGTTCCTCCAACTCAGGAGCCCCTCTCAGGCTCCCTAAGCTTGAACTCCCGGTTTTCAATGGCGAAGCGGAAGAATGGCGCTCTTGGTACAACGTCTTCCGTTTAGCCGTTCACCGCAATGAAAATTTGAACGCCGTTGAAAAGTTCAGCTATCTTCTCAAATACACTAAGGGAGAGCCCCATAGCATGATCAAAGAACTTGATCTTACTGAAGGCAACTACACTGTCGCCTGGGGCCTCGTAGTGAAAAGATATCAATCCGACCGCCGGCACATCTTTCTGCATTACAACGGTCTGCTCGATTTGCCTGAAGCTAAGAAAGGAAAGCAAATCTCTGTGCTACTCCACAAAATCCGAGAGCACACTCAAGCTCTAGAGGCAGTAGGCCATCCTCCCTCCGCCTACGACGGAATTTTAGTGGCTTCCGTTATGAGGAAACTCTCTGACAACTTGGCCAGTCGATTCGAAGACTATCGCCGAGATACACGCGATCCTAACGTGACTATTTCGAGCATCCACACTGAATATCCCAAGGTGCAGGAACTCCTAGACTTCCTCGAAAGAGAGTCCGTAGCCTTCGAAGAACGGCCTTCCGCCCGAGCCTCAAAGACGGAAACCAAGGTCGAGACCAAGGCTCTGGTCTCGGTTCCCTCTTCCAGCGCCCCATCTACGACGCATGAAGAAAAGGCTAAGCCTCACAACAAAAATGAGCAAGCCTCTCACCGGCTACCTCCTGAAGATCCTCCAAAGCAGCAGAGTAAGCCCAGCAAGAAATCTCAAGAGCCAAGACTCCAAAAGTGCCCTGAATGCTCGGAGAGCCATCGACTGACCTGGTGTCCGGCGTTCAAACGGAAATCTCCTGCCGACAGACAAAGGTTCGCCCGCGAAAAAGGACTCTGCAACAATTGCCTGTCCAAACACGACCCGGGCACTCCCCGTTGTCCGTCTGACAACACATGCTGGGTGTGTCAGCAGAGACATAACACCCTACTCCATGGCGCCGAAGAAAAGTCCTCGGAGCCATCATCTAAGATCATGGTCAGTCAGGGTCCCAGCTCAACTGTCCTGCTTGCAACCGTGCAGGTGAGGATAAAAACCAAAGGCGGTTCTCACATCGTTAGAGGTATCCTCGACAGTGCCGCCCAAGGCACGTTCCTCACTTACGAATGCGCCAAAAGAGTCGGCCTAAAACTAATTTCTGGCCCTGATGAGGTCAGTGGGATCTCTGGATCGGTTGTGCAGACCTACGGGTACGGTCACGCCACCGTCTTTGGCCTAGGACAGCGTACCATCTCGAAGAATCACCGCATGGTCGTGGTCGACCGCATCACCAATCCCACCCCATCAACCGCCATCGCCCAGGCAGTTCGGCAGCGAGTTCAAGGGTGGACTCTAGCGGATCCATCGTTCGATGCCGTCGGTCCCGTCGACATACTCATAGGCGCGGACCTCTTTCCATACATAGTCCAGGGCGCGCCAGTTCCCTTGGGTCCAGGACTACCCGTTGCGATAGAGACGACCCTCGGATACGTCCTCATGGGCCCAACGCCAACCTTCGGCCCCAACCCCAAGGTGCTGCTATCTTGCCTATCCACAAAGGATCAAACTCCAACTCCAAGTCCAACAACCCAACAACTCCAACAACCAGCAACTCGGCTGACAGCCCTACTGAAGAGGCTGGGTTCATTCCTCATCTCACTGGGTTTACTCCACCTCGCGCCGATGCCCGCGCCCCCGCGGCCCGCGGCAACGACTCCAACGCGACCCACACCCATCACAGTGCCAGCCCCACCCGCACCGGTCGCGGAACCAGACCAACCCACATCCGTCGCGGCTTCAGACCCCTCGCTGCAAGGCTCGACCAGCGGCGCCACCATCCGCTCCGGGTGGCTGTCGAAGAAAGCAAAAAAGGCGGCTCAGAGGTCCCTTAAACGGGCAATCGAGCACGACCACAAGAAATCCTTTTAATGTGTTCTTGTTTTATTGCTTCATATTTATCTCTACTCATCGAAATCTATGTAGTTCAAAACCTTTCAATCTCTATTAAATCTTTAATTAACCAAATTTAGACAACCTAGGCTCTCAATTCATACTATTAACAAGCTACCAAACTTCAGCTCTTCTTTGAACCCATCGGTTCAAGGCGGGGGAAAATGTTAACGCCGCAACGATTTTCCGGCATTAACGTAACTAGCCGGCGGCTATGTTACGCAACTTGCGCAACTTGGCAGCCATGCCGCCGTGACTCGGCGACCGGTCCAACCGGTTACGTAAGTCCGTCCGATCCGCGGCGCGGCTCCCGGCCGCGTCCGACGCGTCCACGCGTGTCGTCTATAAAAAGGCAGCCGCCAGGCGTGCGGTCATCACTCGATCATCGCTCTTCGATCAGTCAAGTCCTCTGCTTGCGCTCCTGATCAAGGCTCTCTTCATTCGATCAACGCTGCTCCTCCAGTGAAGACCTTCTCTCTCTCTTTTACCCGGCTGAGCATCTCGGCTGGGACCTCTCTCTTTTTTTCTCTCTCTTTTTACCCGGCTGAGCATCTCGGCTGGGACCTCTCTCTTTCTTTCTCTCTCTTAGACCCGACTGAGTTTCTCGGTTGGGAAAATACTTCTCTTTCCTCTTTTTCTTCTCAACGCGGCTGAGTATCTCGGCTGGTAGCCCTTCTGAGTATCTCGGTGGGATTTTCTTTCTTCCTCTCTTTTCTCATCTCGGCTGAGTATCTCGGCTGAGCTCTCTCTCTCTCTCTCTCATCTCGGCTGAGTATCTCGGCTGAGCTCTCTCTCTCTCTCTCATCTCGGCTGAGTATCTCGGCTGAGCTCTCTCTCTCTCTCTCTCATCTCGGCTGAGCATCTCGGCTGAGCTCTCTCCCTCTCCCTCTCCTCTCATCGCGGCTGAGTTTCTCGGCTGGTAGCCCTTCTGAGTATCTCGGTGGGACCTTCCTCCCCCCTCCTCTTTTCCTCAAAGGGCCATCGCTATGGACGTTGCGATCATCCGCGACCGCTAATCGTCCCCACCAGCTCTCCTCTTTTGAGAGCGCTCTCGGGCATACTCTAGCCCCTCCGCTCCTCTCACACGGGCGTAAACAGGCATCATCAACCAATTTTTTTAAGCGCAATATATCGGTTAATGTTGAACATAGAAAGCTGCTGTCTGGACAGATCTCATTATTTTTAGCTGATCTCTAAGAATCAAGCATCAAAACACGATTCTATGACCAGCGCAACTGGCTTTATTCATCCCTTCTTCACTACCTTCCTTCGGATAAGATAAGTTAAGCAGGAAGGAACCAAGTCACATCAGCTATTGCCAAATTCAACTGGGCAATTCAATTTTTTACATGAAAACGGTTGTGCGGATTTTTGTGCAAGTTTCAGTGAATTTTCTGCATAGTGCGAAGCAAACTTCATAGAATTTGCGTAGGAATTTGCCCAAACGTTCTCCTGTAAAATATTAAATTGCCCAGTTAAATTTGGCAACAGCTGGTGTGGCTTGGTTCCTTTCTGCTAAACATTGTCCTTTGATAGGTATTAGACGACTGTTGGGCTATATCAAAAAACTTGAAAATCCAGCCGTCTGGAGCCATATTTTCTCCTGCTCAATGAGAGTCCGATCATGAATGACTCTCTCAACGTATGATACGTTCACGGCCACACATTGTGTGAAGCGGACAAGTTCTCCGGCTCGCTTCTCAATTGGACGTATTTCTGCCCAACGGAACTATGTGCATTATGACTTGAGCCCTGTTATGCGTATATTCTTAAGGGTCTCAGGGCTCACGTCTCAATGCACATAGTTCCGTTTGACAGAAATACGTCCATTTGGGGACTCGACTCCTTCCGAAGCGGACGCATCCGTGGAATCATTAACGCTCTCAATCAAGGCTCCGCGCGGATGATCCATCATCTATCATCTTCCGCGCCTCGCGATCGAACGTGTAGCGCTTGATGCCTAAATGCAGGCGCACAGGAGCTTCGCGGGTGCTTCCGGCCGCGGCCAGGTTCCCGACGATGCCAGAGGAATATCCTGGAGACCTGCACCTGCACCAGTTATCTGAAGCATGGTTTCGCCATACACTGGGAAAAAAACACATCGGATCTAGAGTCCAGTCTATTAAAAACATCGACAAGAAAAAATACTCTTGATTCAAGCTGATTTTAGCTTAAATCAAAGAACAAGTCCGCTCAAATTAAGAGGCTGGTTTTTGATTTAAGCTTAGATCCGATTGAATCAAGAGTCTTTTTTCTTGTCGATGTCTTCAGAGTACTAATTCAATGTGTTTTTTTTTCCAGTGCAGGCGAATTCACGGTTGGAATTTGGATCAATCAGAATCGTTATCTAATTTTCAACCGAATCCTGAAGAAAACTAGCCGAGTCGCGGATTAGGCTTAAACAAAGGGACTCGAACCATCTCAACTAGGTACCGTTACGACGAGAAGATTAAATAATTTATGTGCACAAATTTTATAATAATCAACACTTTGATACATACCTTCGATTACGTTGGTTCAGAAAAGTAGAGGTCAAGGATGTCTTCAACGATTAGACAGCTGACTGCACGCAGGAAATAGTGCATTTAAGGAACTTGGAGGACAGTCGCATAAGTACAGTTTTTGGTGAACTTGAGTTATAATGATTTCAAGTAAAACTAGTCTTGATGCATATTCTGTGATATATTGGTTCCCAAATTCCAATTTTTAAGCATCAACAAGTCAGTTTGTACGTTCCTTCCGTTGTAAGGATCCACGTAACTTCGAAACTTCAAACCCATGTTTCTCGAAATAGCAAAAACTATACTTATGCGCCTTATCCGAGCCCCTCAAATCAAGTTCGCCTTCATCCCATAGGATGCAATTTCAGCGGCTCAGGAGTTGATATAGTTGTATCACGCATTTTAGTCTTTCTCGAAATAGCAGAAACCACACTTATGCGCTTTGTCCTCCGAGCCCCTCAAATCAAGTTCGCCTTCAATCCATAGGATGCAATTTGAGCGGCTCAGGAGTTGATACAGTTGTATCACGCATTTTAGTTGTTCTCGAAATAGCAGAAACTACACTTATGCACTTTGTCCTCCGAGCCCCTCCATGCTTTAACCTCTTTGATCGTATAGGAACAGAGTGGTATAATAATTCCGTCGAATATCATTGCACGCAATGCACCTCAGACGACGGAAAATCGGTGGGGCTGAATTGCGCAACGCCGCGGCTCTGCGCGAGTGCTAGGAACCGAAAAGAAATCCCATTCATCGGCAGAAGCCGTACTACTACCGACGCATCGCTACTCGCGTCATTCATGATCGATGGAGAAGCGTTCGCTCACCATTCATTCACGCATCGGCTCCCCCTCCCCGCCCCCGCCCGCCGCCCTCGCGTCATTCATGAAATTCGGCGTCGGGCCGTCCGGGATAATGCACTAATCGAACAATAATTGGCTATAAACAGTGATTAATAGTCTTCGTTTTCGTATTTCCACCGGTGGCGGCCCGACGCGACGCGGCGCGGCGCTGTCTTCCGCGGCTTCCTGCTCCTCACCGTCGCCGATGCCAGCGGGTTGATTATTCAATCGTTATCGAATGATCTCGATCGTTAAATCCCTATCTTACCAATCCTTTTTATCGATCAACGTGATTCGATATAGATTCATGCTGCGGATCGATTGTTCAATCGTTATCGAATGATCTCGATCGTTAGATCCCTATTTTAGCAATGCTTTTTATCGATCAACGTGATTCGATTGTTCAATCGTTATCGAATAATATTGATCGTCAAATCTCTGTCTTAGCAATGCTTTTTATGATTAACGTGATTCGATATAGATTCATGCTGCGGATCGATTGTTCAATCGTTATCGAATGATCTTAATCGTTAAATCTCTATCTTAGCAATGCTTTTTATCGATCAGGGTCATTCGATATAGCTTCAACAATCGAGCTGCTGGTCTCCGTCGCTAATGGATCGTGGATTCATCTCTCATCAGAGAGGAAATATTATGAGCTTCTCGGCGACGACCTGCGTGATATTTCACAGTCGGCATACTCGGGATTCTCGCTTAAAATCGGTTACACACACGAGAGGAGGAAAAAGATTTTAATCACGTAAAAGTAAGCTCCAAAAATTGTCCAATTTTTAAAGAAATATAAACAATTTACTTACTTAATGTGTCATTTTGTAAAGTTTCTCCATCACTGTACAGTGTTCAGGGCACCCCCTCTGTTTTACGAAGAATGTGTCTACGACCATAATGTAAATATTGTATTTTCATGTTTTCGAAGGCCAATAAACACTAATTAAAAAAGAAAACTGAACGTGAGTTGGCCCATGTAGTACCCATTCGGCATTCGGACTCCGCCCATGCGTGATGATTTCCATCGCTAAATCACTGGGATTCACCGTGAGCGGAAAATTTGCCTCAGGCGCTTACGGCTGCGGCCCCATGGCCGGCCTGCCCACTCATGGGCTACCCACGCGGACTTGCTGATTGGTCCGTTCGAACCGCGAAAGACGTCCGAGTAGCCGACTTGCGACTTGCTCCACCGGCCGCGAGCCCTCGGGGCAGTGATATGTATACGGCCAGCTTGCCAACTTTATCTTTGGTATTCTCGTAACCTTTTATTTATGTGAGAATTTATTGTATGACTGGCCGCATTGCGTGCAGGGGGCAGGATCATCGTCGACTTCGGATTTTGATGAATCCATTGCCGTCGATTTTCATGGCGCCGGCGAAAGGCCTGCAGTGGCGTGGCGTGCCTTGCGATACACCTATTGAGCTGCCATTTAAGTCTGTGGTAAGAGATCGATAGACAGCGTGCTCGCGCCGAACACCTTATTAATCGATTCTCTACCGCAGCTTCAAATAGAGAAATATCGATAATCGATCATTTATCCCTCGCCACCGGCAGAACTCGCTTGCTCTTAGTCAACTTTGTCGGCGCATCGCCTTGCCAGTAAAGAGCAAATATGTTGAACAGGGTAAAAAGTGTTTGTCTCTGCTTACTTTGGGTTTATTTTCCCTTGGAGGACTTAAGACTTGAACGATCAACCTTTCCCGTGAAAGGGAGGGAGGATTTGATCGACATGAATCGATCGAAACCGAAAAACCTCAACCGATCGACAAATTATAAATAAAAAAACGGTGTCGATTCGATCGACACGAATTGATCGAAAAATGTAAACCTAATCGATCGATAACCGTGAATATCTCGGTGAAACCCAATCATTGATTGACAAACCCTGTGAGTCGATGAAGTGCCGTGAAGCGATTGAAGTATGTCGATTGAAGTACGTCGATTGGTTGAAGTGTATATTTTTCGATCGATCCATCTCGATCAAATCGACACGGTTTTTAAATAATTTTTTGATCCTGTATTAATCAGTGTTTTTTACGCACTCTTATACAGTCAACGATAGGCGTAAACAATTGCTCAAAGTCGGCCTCCTGTGGTATAGTTGTTATAGCGCTTGTCTTGTGAGCGGGAGGTCCCTATATCGATTCCCGGCCAGGTGACCAGAGTTTGTTGGTCTCAAAACAACGGTTATCTGGGACTGGATTGATTAGGAAAGGAGGAGGGGTGGGAGTTAAGGGACGGTACAGCTCACGATTATCCCTCGCGGGATATTTGAAGTGAAAAAAAAATAATAAAATGATCAAAAAAAATAATAAAAAAATGAGGACGATGAAAACTGTTTGTCCTCCGTGATATGTATACTAATTCAGTGAAACACATCTAAAGTCTTTTGGTCTTCAGCTAGGGGCGAAACGAAATTGAGTGGGATCATACCTTTCAAGTGGGCACTCGAAAAATCACATGGCGACGAAACAGCGTGATTTTTTTAAACGGTCAGGATTGAGGACATGAGAAGCAAAACGAAGCCCGCCTCCGGTCGTTGGAAGCGAGGTCTGATCGGATAAATACTCGAATTATACTCCCTCGGATTGTCCCTTGTAGTGGCGAGGGGCTGACAATCTTGTTTCCGGGTTATTCAGTGGCTCGCGGGAAAGCGAGCAAAAGGGCCCAGCGGAAAAAATATCCCTTTCACCCCTTTTTTATTGGAAGTTTATAAAGTTGCTGACACCCTAACCTATTGAAAGAGGGGTTGAAATTTCAATTGACCGATCATTTCCCACTCGAGCGCCCTCCGGGAGCGGGGGCGGGGGAGGGAAGGCGGGTGGCGAAATAAAAGAGGGAAAAGTTGGTAGCCGGTGGAAATTCCTTGTACCTTTGAGCCTTTGGGCCGGGATTCCTGCGTAGAAAAAATGTTGGTTTTAGGTCCCGCCTGGTTTTCTTCTCCGAGGGTGGTTATTTTATTTTCTTCTTTTTTATGTAAACGCCGTTGGTTGGAGTCTTAGCCGCCCTTTTACCCTCGGCTCCTTCGTCTTTGTCCTTTTAAGAATCCGTGAGCTTCGAACCTCAGGTCGCACCCCTCGCGTTCGAGACCTGTTGAGTGCGTTTGATTTACAATTTAAATCACTTGTTCCTTTTTCCCCCGTTTTTTTTCTTAATCCGTTCCCGATTTCCGTATCGGCGAACGTGGCGGAAGAATGTCAAACACCTCTCGCCCTTCGTTCAAGTGTTTTGTGGTGACCAACCATTGCGGCGCACAGTTGAATTTTCCGTAATTTTGCCTATATTGGTGTAGGTACCAACAACCAAACCGGGTTGGTCAATCGACGAAATTTTTTGTCAAACCAACCTAATAATGCTGCAATATCGTTGCGTCACTTTTAATCAAAGGTGCAAATGTCGAGTAGTAGACACATAGGTATTGTGCTCTTTGCACTGAGCTTGTATCCAGTCTCCTGTTCGAATGTCCTATAAATTAGCCTCCACCTGTAAAAAGTTATTCGTAAAGCAAAATAGCCGATGTAGCCGGTGAAGAACTAGTGATAAATGTATTACTGAATGGTAACATAGACCTTTTTTCCCTTCATGGATCCGAATGATTTAAAGTTCATATAGAACACTACTACTTTGGTATAATTGACGCTTTTTTCGGTAAATGAGCGTACGGGACTTTCAGTGCTGTTAAGATTGTGCAAATTAGTTCTCTAATTGTAAGTAACTTACCCAACGGTTCTGATTTGAATTATCTGCCGCAAACGCTCTAAAAACTTGCACAATCTTAGCAGCTGCAGCCTCATATTCTCTTTACCGAAAAAGTCCTCAATTTGAATTATAGTTTTTTTTTCTTCTTTTGTCAGCATTGTTTTTTCGTACATGTCAGTTTTTTTTCATCTTTGACCGGTCTCTTTTATGCAATTTGGCCAGCAATTGCAATTTAGCTGCATTTTAGGCATTGTCGACTTCGGCTGGCCATTATCAACAATACTTGCTTTGGATCATTGGCTGTAACATGCACATGAAAAAAACAACATGTATCGAGTTTGCAGCATTACGCCACGGCTCGCGCGCTGTGGAGACCGAATTCCGATACGAACACTGTCAGCTTCCCTGCTCGATTTTTTTCACAGCTCGGGTTTTAGTAACAGAGACAGCGTAATCATCGATGCAGAAGTCATAGCTTTCGAACGTCTGGCCGACGATAGGCGGGACCGGTGCCGCAACCAGTCCCCAACGCTAATGCGGCTTTAAACGCGGCTCATAACCCCCCTCCCCCTCCCCACCGCGGGGCGAGGGGCGAAATCCAGGCCCGATCCAAATCCGAATATAAAACCGAAGGATCGCGGCGTGGCGCAGATCTGGAAAACGTCTTAAATACATGTTTGCTCCGAGAAAAATGACCCTTTAATAATATGTATCCCGGTCGAGCATTGTTTTCGACGTGTACCGCGAGGGGAGGGAAAAAAATGGGGAAGGAAAAAGAAGAAGAAGGGAAAAAAAACATCGGACCGATACATAGACATACGTGTTCGGGACCGAAGGTGTATCATGCCCGGGAGGGTCTTAATGAGATCTTAATATCATTCTAATGACCTTTGCCGGCTGACGGGTAGGGCGGCGTCGATCGATAAATATTGATCATTATCTATCGATTAAAGCGACCGCGCGGCCACAGATCGACGCGACGTTTGATTAGAATTTGATTGCCGGGCTCGATTAAGAATGACGGCGCGGTGGAGGCCCCCCAGCCACCCCCCCCGACCCTCACTTTTTTTCGATCAGATCCAGGGGCCAAGGTCATCCGAGAAACAAAGATGAACGCGGATCACTGATGACGAGGCGTCGCAGTCGACTTTTTGATTCCGTTCCCATTGCGAAGAGAAACTATACTGGTAAAAAAGTCTCTTGGATTCCGAGTCCAGACTCTTAAAAAATTTGACGAAAAATACTCTTGATTCAATTGGGACTTTGCTTGAATCAAAGGAAATTCGCTTAGGTAAATTAGGAGGCTTGGCTCTCGATTCAAGCAAAAATCCGATTGAATCTAGAGTACTTTTCCGTGTCAAACTTTTGAAGAGTCTGAACTCAGGATACAAGATAATTTTTTTTCCAGTATTCGATTCTTACCACATAGTAAGAAAAAGTAACCGAAATTTTGTGTTAATTGAAATTGCGAAGTAAAACATGGCTGTCGGGGTTTTTTTTTTTGTGTGTGCGAGTTCTCCCTGGGCCATGTCACTAAATCTTTGTGTTGAAGTGACCACATTTTTTATTGAAAACCTGCAACCTCGTTAAAATTAGACGCCACCCGTCATCAGGATCGTACTTGGATCGCATCGGTTATAATCCAATGCATTATAGACACTCGCAAGTTACAACCTCTGAGTGACTGGGAGGAAAAAATGTGTAGGCACATAAAGTCTGCAGGACGCTTTCTTCATGCGCCTCGACGTTTCAGAGTAGCCTACGATTTCGATCGATTTTACATACACAAAATTGTGTTGAGCAACCAAGTCCTTTGGATTGATGTGACGTAAAGAAAAGCAACACGGAGGATCAGCGTACACGGAGATTTTTAACAGTGTACACTGAAAAACAAATCTCCGTGTATTTACTA
This sequence comes from Bemisia tabaci, assembly GCF_918797505.1. Taxonomy (NCBI): domain Eukaryota; kingdom Metazoa; phylum Arthropoda; class Insecta; order Hemiptera; family Aleyrodidae; genus Bemisia; species Bemisia tabaci. The sequence continues at coordinate 10,236,703 of NC_092794.1, read as the reverse complement.
AGAAAAGGGTAAAATTACCAAGAATTCAGGGTTCTATTTGATCCCAGTTTTTTTTTCGGTAAAATTGCCATTTATGGAATTGGTAATTTTACCGAGAAATCTCGGTAAAATTATTGAAGTTTCTCGGTAATTTTACAGGACTTTGGTAAAAACGCCAATATTTTTTATCGACTGTGGTAGAATTACCGAGATAAAACTGCAAAGTTACCGGGAATTGATTACCAATAAAAGTGGTATTCTTACCTGAAAAAACAGTAAAAATACCGGTTTTTAGGTAAGCTTACCAGTCTGTCTTGGTAAAAGTACCAATAATTGGTAAAAAAAGTGAGATAGTAAAGGTACCAACGGACCCTGGTAAAAACGCCGAGAATTTTTTTCAGTCTTCAGCATAAAATTGAACGGAAATATCCCCCATTTTCCGAGTAAATTTGGTTATTATTGAAGGAGATATGGCAACGTCTGAAGGCTCATACGACGTTCTTAGCACGGCAGAGTACTCGAGCGATGAGGTTCGAGTAGAAGGAAGCAAAGAAAGTCCTCACAGCGAAATTCGTCGGCGCGCGAAACACGCGCGATCGAAAATGACGGGACCGACATCCGATAGAGGTTTCGGGGTGGAGGGGGAGGGGGTGTGACGCGCGGTCGGCCAATAAGTGGCACCGCACCGGGTGTTTGTCAAGCCCCCGGCAAAGCCCGAAAGCTCCGGCTCCCAACTTTAAACGCCGAAAAGTGGCGTGTCAATATTTTCATACGCCGCCCGGATCAACCCCCTCCCTTATCCATCCATCCACGCGCCTCCCCCGCCCCCACCCCCGCCCTACTGCGCTTCGATGAAATCTGAATCCCCGGCGAAAGTTTGATATCCTCGCATCCGATAAAGCTCAAAAGCTGACACGCCGGAATTATTCCGGTCGGCGGCCGAGAGTCCCGCCGCGCAACTTTCGGAGCAACTTTTCGGGCAACTTTACCCGGGCGGGACCCGAACCGGGGAGGGGGAAAAAACTTCGGCGAGCACGTGAAAAAAAAATAGCTCGGGATTTTTGCGAGGATCCCGTTAACTTCGGCCCGGAAAGTTACGGGTACTCGGGCTCTATGAGCTTTCCCCGTCTTGATCGCATCTAATTAAGCCCGGGGAGTGGGTGAGCGGGGCGAGGGGAGCCTTGCGGTTCCGGCTTTGTCAATTGATGGAGGATTCTGATCGTTTCGGGAACTTTTAATTGGTCGTGCTTTAATCAATGTTTGTGTTGGGCGTGTTGTGCATCCTTTCTCAGAGCTCTTCCGTGCGTTCTGTGCAATTTTTGCTGTTTCGATAAATTCGATGTTCGTTCGTGGAACAGAAAATTCTACAGTGAAAGCTTCGCTAAGTCAAACCATGGTTAAGACGAAATGCCGCTTGAGTCAATTTTTTTTTCAGTTCATAGACACGTCCATTAGACGCAATGTAAGAAACTTCGTTAAGACGAATTCGTGGTATTTTTTGAAAGCCACTTCGATAAATTCGATGTTCGCTCGTGGAATAGGAAATTCTACAGTGAAAGCTCGTCAAATCAAACTATGACGAAATGCGCTCAGGTCGAATTTTTTTCTTCGGTTCGTAAACACGTCCATTAGATGCAATGTAAAAAACTTCGTTAAAGACCGATTCGCGGTATTCCTTAAAAGCCGCTTAAGTCGAACATTTTTTTCGAAAAACCGGACTAATTATGGAACTTCTACGTGAAAAAAGCAAGAAAAAGAAGCAATTCTGAATTGAAAACCCATCGAAAATGTTTCTAAGGTTACACACGTACATAAACGTACCTATCCCAAGAGACTTATTTTTTGCCGATGGCAGTAAAGATGTATTGTCTCACAATTTCGGCGTTAAATGCATGGCATCCTTGCAAATCACAATGCTCGCGGTTTAGTTTCGCACGCCCTAACATTCACGACTGTTCGACTTTTCTCCGAGTCAAACACAGGTTTGTTCGCAGATTCACAGACGTTGGAAGTAAATGTATGATTCCCAGTTTGAGTTCTAATAGTCTTCATGGAGTCTTTAACTCGGCGCACATGAATCTAAATGGACCACTAGACAAGGTACGAATTTCAGCATTCTGATACATGTTTCTCCACCAAAATTTCATGTAGAACACGATACGCACAACGAAAATTACCAAAATCAACTCCTGACGAAGATATTCACTGATTCTTGATGCGTGAATTCAAACCACCCGCTCATGAAAACTCAATGCTCTACGTGATTCACATTGCGCGCTAAATGTTTATCATGACAGTCTCTGCGATGTAAAAATCTTCAACTTCAATCTTGACACTTTGGCTCAGCTATAGCAAATTACCAATAGTTTGAACAACACATGGTGGAAAATGAACATTGCTCGATTGAGAAGCTTGCTGAAACCGTTGTAGTGCGCGATTTGACTCACGTAGAGCTTTGAGTTTCTTGTGAGCGGGCAGTTCAAATTCCTCGTAATCAGTGCGGAATAAAAACGTTAATATCTTCGTTAGAAGTTGATTTCGGTCATTTTCGTAGTGTGAATCGTGTTCTACGTGAAATTCTGGTTAAGAAACATGTATCAGATTGCTTAAATTCGTACCTTGTCTAGTGGTCCATTAAAGTTCTCGGAGGCTTTCCTGCTCCCCTGGTTTTGGAGTTCAAGTTAGTGGTAAAAGAAGTTGAAGCACCATTTGATTACAAAATCGCAGGAAAATTTCTGCCTGTGTTTTCATTTTTCAGAGGGATATCAGCTCTTTTTGCATAGTAGGACGTTATTGGGCTTGTTTTTGCAATGAGCACTGAAAAAAATGATTTAACGCGCTATACGAAACTGGTGTGGTAGGTACCCGTTTGTGATGCTGTACGGAGCTGCCTAGTGGCGGCCACCAATTCGAATGGCGCGCGCCACAAAACTCGTTTGGTACAGCGCTGCGCGGTGCTGCGCCTCGCGGAATGTTTATGAATCTCTCTCAAACAGCCAGGCGGAACAAACACTAACATTCTCTGATCTCATTTCATAATGGAGATACATGATTTTACACTTTGGCCGATAGAATATATGTCACTTTTTGAAGAAAAGATACAGTTAATGATGCTTGAATAGCAGACACTCACCTTCAGGCATCCTTGGAAAAAATCCAGTAGTAAGATCTGACAGCAGTTGGGTATAAAGAATTTCAATGTAGATCCATAACGATGATAATTTCTATAAACTGATTTTTTAGTAAAATGTCCAGTAGACTGACACATTTACTTTAAGAATCAGATTTCAAGAAAGGTAATGGTTTTAAAAAAACCTATGTTCATGAGCACGGTGGATATGAAGGATGAATAAGGAGAACATAAGAATCACTGATTGTGAGTAATGCTAACTCTAGCTCACAAGAGAAAAGCTGTCAACCTAATATTTTACACTAGCCATTTAGCAATCATTGATCAAGAACTTTGGAGTGATAGGAAATCACAAAAATCACCAGGTACAGAATAGAAGCTAGTTGTAAGCGATTACATACTTGGAGCGTTAAAGTAGGTAATGAATATTGATAAGGTAACCATGTAAAATGTTCCTCAAGGGCACAAGATGGTGAGTAAGGGTGGTATTTTTCATCATTCAATCTAAAACCAATACCGACAGTTTCTATTTACAAATTAACAATTAATAGAGAGAGGAATAAGAAACCTTATTAGCCTTGAAAACTGTTTAGCGCAGTCGCTCAGTAAATCTCAAATCTTAGAAGAAGAGCGTTTAAAGAATTTCTCCGGTTGAGCATAGATTTTGGTTCATTGATGTATTCCTCTGTAATTCTACACACAAAAGATTGAATTTTCATGGGTATAAGAGAGTTTTAGATGAAATAGGAAAATTATCAAGTAAATCATGGTACCCAGGCAATCTAGCGCATAATGCATCCATCAACATCTTGCCCTGGTATTTAACATTCTCAAGGGTGGACGAGGGAAAAGCGAAGTAAAATGTCGTTTAAAAAGATTATAAAATGAAAACTTCTAGACAACTAGGAAATGGGAAAAGCACAAAGCACTCTTACTTTGAAAACAAACAATCAGAGAGATTAAGGTCTCGGTCGACACTGTGGGCAAGTGCACTAAGGAGCTAGGGTAGCTCCAAAACTTCACGGCATCACAAAACCAATACGGTTCGAATAACATGTTCAAGATTAATATATCCTTGATTGTAATTATATTCAACGAATAAACTTTCTAAAAACTACCGATATTATTTATTGTGAGGGACTTGGGTGATATGAACTTGGTAATGGCCGGAACTTCGGTTTGGTACGATCGCGGTTTTCCACACATAAGACACGATGTTAGGAAAAGTAATGTAACGAACTGTTGAATACTAGAGTAAACATGAGATAGGTTGAAATTAGAATTAAATGTTTAAAGTCAAAGAGATACAAGAAAGAATATTGGCATGTTTTGATGACGAAGACACTGGTAACAATCCAGACCAACAACAACCTGCCTTACTTACTGTTCATAGCAAAAACATCAATTATTAAAGATAGCAGCACTATCAACCCAAGAAGCGGGAAAAGAGAATAATTATTTAAATTAAAGCGGGGACTTTTAAATTGACGCACCCGAAAAAGGGTCCGAAACCTTTGTAGTTGATACCTCAACGCAACGGCCATTTTTGTAACAGCTCGGAATGATTTGCCGTGGATGATGGTGTAAACGAGATGAATCGTGCCGCTTACCAAACTTGTTTGGTGCGCGGCATAAACCAGTACGTGACGTCAGTTTCTGACTAAAAAATTCTGGTACGCCGCACTAGATTCTCGTTCTGCGCATCAAACTCTTTTTTCAGTGAGGAACAACTATTTCTGTCTGTACAAAAACACCGATCAGTGTCAGTGGCGTGGCGTGCATGATCGATTATCGACATTTCCCCATTTGAAGCTTCGGTAAAGAATCTATTGTTCAGGTGTTCGTTGCGAACACCCTGTTCTTCGATGCTCTCCGTAGGTTAAAATCGACAGATCAATCGATGTCTCGCAAAGTACGGCACGCCACTGATTAGTGTGGGAACACTGATGAAATATCAATGCTGATTCTGCTATGTTTGGTCCTAAAATGAGCCATATATGGTGGTTCTTTGTCGCTAAATGCATTTTTATGCATATTCTACAGTTTTAAAAGCCTGCAGGTGTCATTCGACGATACGAATTATTGGTGTGATCACAAAAAATGTATGGTGTCATAATTTCACTGTGAATATTTACTTTTCCATTCCCATTTTTTCACCGTAAAATACACTACTGCGATGCTCTTTGCTGATATTTAATCTAAACTCACATGTTGTATGGATGCGATCTCAAATGTATGACATCGCTAATCACACTGGAAAAAAAATACATTGGATCTAGAGTCCAGACTCTTGAAAACATCGTGACAAGAAAAAATACTCTTGATTCAATCGGATTTTTGCTTAAATCAAAAACCAAGTCTCTTAATTTGAGCGAATTTCCTTTCGATTTAAACAAAAATCTGATTGAATCAAGAGTATTGTTTCTTGTCAATGTTTTCAAGAATCTGGACTCTAGATCCAATGTGTTTTTTTTTTTTTTTTTTTCCAGTGTACCAGGTATACATGCATAATATAATGAAACCTCAAAGAGAGAGGGTTATGTATTTAGAAAACTGACAAAATTAAAATCTGTCATTCTGTGTTCTGAAAGAAATTGAAGGAGGTCTGCAGTAATTGCTGAAACCATAACCCTACCGATAATGTAAATTATTCGGGGTTCTCTTTTCTGTGATTTTCTGCTCCTGATTTGAGCTCGGTCACATGTGTGCGCCGAGGAGCGCGAAGAGAACGAGCCCAGACCGTCCTGTGATCAGATAACATTGTCTCAGGCCCTTCACAAATTTCGATTTTCACAAAAAATCCTGTTGTTTTTTCTGTTATTGTGATTAATTAGAAAGACGAAGAGGCTCGTTTCAATTCTTCCGCGACTTCCGAAGTTTCAATTTGTTACGGGACTCCTTACAATGGCTAATTTCTTTTTTTTCACACTACACTCGCACGATTACTTACAAGCTTGCGGGCAAAGTGATTACCCACAACAGCAAGCCAGTGTTGACAGATGATCGTGCTCTAGCATTTGTTCGTGTGTCATTCACATACAGCACGGCAGAACTCTACAAACATACAACACGCCACACAGAAAAAATACACCTGATTCAATCAGATTTTTGCTTAAATCAAAAGGAAATCCGCTCAAAGTAAAAGGCTTGGTTTTTGATGTACTCTAAAATCCGATTGAATCAAGAGTATTTTTTGCTGTCGATGTTTTTAAGAGTCCGGACTCTAGATATCCGATGTGTTTTTTTTCCCAGTGTTGACGATCTTCGAAAGCTTAAAAATCCGGAAATCTTCCCCGGAATTTTTGAAAAATCGAAATTTTTCCCGGAACCTAGGGAAATTGGATTTGATTCCGGAAACCCCCCAAGCTTTGGTCAAATAAAATGGCAGCATCGGGAATAGAGGCTTCGCGTAGACAAATGTTTTTCTTCTCCTGATTTCCAATAATAACGGAGACGAAGTTTTTCCATCCCCCTTTGGGAAACTTCCCTCGTTGGGCGGGAGGGATAACTGAATTCCTGCGACGAGAGGGCGCGTGTCCCACGCACGCGATGGACAGAAACAATCCTAAGTGCATCAACGCATGAAGACCGAATCACCAAGATCCCCTCCTCTTTACCACGCTAACATCCCGCGATTTTGACAGGTATTAATACATCTCAATTCATCAGCCGAACCGCCGCAGTCCACTCTCGTCGAGGCGGGGAGGGGGCCGGGTTCGAATCCCGAGAAAAGCTAGGTGAGCAAACAAAACAAGAACCGGGAAAATGATCGTATTAAAAAATTAAGACCGCCCGAATAAAGGAAATATGGTTTGATACAAAAATGGATGAAGCCATAATTTATTGGCTATCGCCGTGATATACAAATGTTAGGTCATTATACCGACCGATCCGTTGCCAAGTTTACTCTAACACTGGAAAAAGAACACATTGGATCTAGAGTCCAGACTCTTGAAAACATTGACAAGAAAAAATATTCTTGATTCAATCGGATTTTTGCTTGAATCAAAACGAAATCCGCTTAAATTAAAAAGCTTGGTTCTTGATTTAAGCTCAAATCTGATTGAATCAAGAGTATTTTTTCTTGTCGATGTTTTTAAGTGTCTGGACTCTAGATCCAATGTGTTTTTTTTCCAGTGTAAGTAAACATTTTGTTCAACTTCTGCCGCAAAGATTTTTAATCTGTCAGTCTTATGGTGAGTCACTTCATCGCGTCCGTGCGTGATCCAAGTTCTGACTTTTCACCGTGATACCACTATTCGACCACTTGGGAGCCCATGTTGCCTACACCAATGGTTGAAGGCGAACTGACTTGCCGCTCAAGTCACCTCTTCCCGTCCGATATAAAGCTTTTTTTTGCGTATATTTCGACCGAGTGTGCTACTTTTCGATGATACCACTATTCGACCACTTGGGAGCCCATATTGCCTACACTAATAGTTGAAGGCGAACTGACTTGCCGCTCAAGTCACCTCTTCTCGTCCGGTATAAAGCTATTTTTGTGTATATTTCGACCGAGTGTTCTACTTTTCGATGATACCACTATTCGACCACTTTGGAGCCCATATTGCCTACACTAATAGTTGAAGGCGAACTGACCTGCCGTTAAAGTCACTTCTTCTCGTCCAGCATAAAGCTATTTTTTTTGTATACTTCGACCGAGTGTGCCTTTTTTCGATGATACCACTATTCGACCATGGGGGAGCTCGTGTTGCCTACATCGAAAATTGTAGGCGCACGGCCAATCCAGGCGCCTATGTTTCCTAAATCAGCACAAGTGGATTATGCTATAAAACAAAAGCATTTTTAATTTGATGTTTCCTTTCTTATCCCAAATTGAGTTCGACCTGTTTTCCCTGCCATGAGGAACCCTTATTTCTAGATCACATCATGTATCCGTAGAGGAAAACTAATAGCAGGCATTAGTTTCTAAAATAAGCCAGAAAAGTTAATTATTGCATAAATGTAGTTCGCGTGTGCGTATGATGTACTGGAAACCGTGAAATTGACTTTTTTCCCCCGCCATGAAGAACCCTTTATCCTTCTTCACAACACCCATCTACGTAGGAAAACTAATAGCAGACACAGGTTTCTTAAATAGGTCAGAAAAGTTAAATAATTATTGCGAAATGTAGGTCTGATTTGCACTGGAAAAAAAACACATTGGATCTAGAGTCCAGACTCCTGAAAACATTGGCAAGAAAAAGGACTCTTGATTCAATCAGATTTAAGCTCAAATCAAAAGGAAATCCGCTCAAATTGAGAGGCTTGGTTCTTGATTTAAGCTTAAATCTGATTGAATCAAGAGTATTTTTTCTTTCCGATGTTTTTAAGAGTCTGCACTCTAGATTCAATGTGTTTTTTTTTTCCAATGTGCGTATGATGTACTAGGACTCGTGAAAATTTGTTCTCGTTAGTTTTACCTGATCTGGAAATTCTTATTTTTTAAATTGATTTGGCATGGAAGGACGTCGGATAGACAAAAGTCTCGAGGCGCGGTCAAGAGCGAGGACGGGCCGAATCTAACGAGTATTTAATTATGGGCGCAGTACCATCATCGGCGTCTCCTATCGGCACCAATGCGAGATGATGCATCCAGTGGCAGAAAACGTCTGGAGAATCCCTCACCCCTATCCTCCGCAGTCGTAAGACTACGCGCTCAAGTTAAGAACAATATTAATGGATATGGATGAGGATTACAAGTCGAGGAATTTTACTTCATATGTGCTTCGATTTTGTATATGTAGTAGGGACTGAACATCTTGTCTCTTTGTTCGTCAGTCATAAAGGCAAGTATATACCAGTGGCCTGGCTCAAATGATCGGTTTCCGATGTTTCCTCCCATTTGCAGCGAGGGTAAAGAATCTATATATTATTAAGTTGTTCGCTGCAAACATGCCGCTCATCGATCTTGTTCCATAGGGTATAGGTTCAAATGGCAGAGCATTGGACCGTATTTTGCAGCAAGGAACCACTTTTTCTGGCTCATTTTAGAAACAACATATATGGCATCTGTTTCCCTAAGTAGAAAGTTGCTTTTAAGGAAGAGCCAGAGATAGTGGTTCCATATTGCAAAATGTAATCCAATTGATGTATCGCAAAGCACGCCACGCCACTGATGGATGCTGGCTATTTGGCGCAAATCTTCGAGACAACTTCCGCCTCTCAATCCTTCATACTTCCTTATTTTTCTGGGCTTTGGAGCAACGTGTTCAGCAATTGAACTGAGCCACGAGAAAGATCCAAGTGTCATGTGGGAAAAACAATGAGTTATCAACATTTTTTAATTTTAGACGTAGACTTTACCTTTTCGAAATTCAAAGATAGAGGTAAATAATTTTAATGCCAAGGTAGACTTTGAAATTGGTCCGATGCATTCACCACCTAGGCATTGTCAAATAAAAGCATTTAATAATAATTGGCTACAACTCTCTCTTCGTTTCTTGTCCTTTTTTCCCGCCACAGTTGTAAAGTTTTCAGGCTGAGCGATTCATTCATTGATGTCTCGTTGCTAATAAGGCCCACCATTGGGAAGGGGGGAAAAATCTTAATTTTGCCACTACTAAATATATCACTAAATCAAGAAGTTACAACCCCCCCTTCCCCCCTTTTTATAAAATTAGAAGCTACAGAAACGGTGACCTAATATGCCCTGAATATTTTGGACCTGATCGGGGAAGAAAAGAGAGTTAGTGAAGTTCGCCGAAAGCCAACAAAATCTCAGAAGCTTCCAGCTTTATATCCTGATGACGATTCCCGAATCTCACTACTAAATATTTCACTAAATCAAGAAGTTACAACCCTCCCTCCCCCCCCTTTTTTTTCAAATTAGAAGCTACAAAAACGGTGACCTAATATGTCCTGAATATTTCTGGCCTAATTGGGGAAGAAAAGAGGGTTAGTAAAGTTCACCGAAAGCCCACAAAATCTCAGAAGCTTCTACCTTTATTTCCTGATGACGATTCCCGAATCTCGTAAAGGACATGGCCTCGAGTCCTGCAATTTCCTGCAAATCGAACGGAGGAACGGACCAGTGATCCGTGTGGAAAGGCTGGAAGGGACGCGGGACGACACCGGAACCTAAAAGGCTCGGCGGAACTCGGAAGGCGTTCGGGTCCAGGTCCGATGTCGGTTGAAAGGTGAAAATAGGATTACCCAGCGATGGACGAGCAGATGGAACTGAGCCTTTGATCTCGTCCCTCTTCGTCCTCCCCGCCGCCCCCTCCGCCCCCGCCGCGGTGGTGATCTCCGGCCTCAGTGTTGATAATATCTCCTTGATTTGGTTTATGAAAAAGCTAATTTTCTCGAATTTGTCGTTGTCCAGATCAAAGACACCTTTCCCAAGAGCAGGGGTAGCGCGGAATTATAGGGCTCGCGTTCGACGTTGCCGCTGTGGACACTGAGAGTCGATCGGTCCGGTGAAGAGTTACAAGGTGTCCTTAGTCGATTTAGGGATGAGATATTCAGACCCGCGAAATGATAATTTTTTAACGAGTGAAATAGCCTATTATAGACGAAGGGGACGTCCAGTGAAAGGGTGGTGACAGGGGTTTTAGAAGAAATGAGGGGGTGCCAACTCCCTGAAGGGCTTTTGGAGGAGAAGACTTTGGTGGCTAGGTGTCGCAGAGCGCCAGAGAGCGCTATAAAAGCGGCTTTATATGGATTCAAGTCCAATTCGGTAATTTCGATTTATTTGTCGGAGATTTCGACGATTCCGCTGGACGCGAAGCAGCCTCTGGGGGCGCGTAGCGGTAAAGGGGTGGAGCCCCCTGGTAACCAAATAACTGCGGTAAAATAGATAAGTAGTTTACTTTATTTCACCTGTAGCATTTGATCACGTTGCAGTGCCAAAGCGTGAATGATCGATCTTCGATATTTCCCCATTTGAAGCTATGGTTAAAATGATCAACTATTAAGGTGTTCGGTGTTCTGCAGGGAAAAGTCTAAAATTGAGAAGTATAAGTGAAATACTTATCCATTATACCTAGTTATACTCGGTTATTTCACTCATTATTACTCATCGAATATAGCTAAAAGGAATCAGCGCGATTACGATGTTGTGAAAATGTTGCTCCTTCATAATTATCTAATAAATCTCCCAGAATAGCAAATAGTTTTTGCCTTTCACCAAAAATATTTAGTTTTGAAAGGGAATAGTTGTGTAAATTTTAATACTGTACGGATATTAATTATTTTTAAAAGAAAAGCGGAAGTTTCACGATTTTGAAAACACCCTAATCGCGCTGGTTAATTATTGCCAAATGCGATCCACTTCATTGATTGCTAACCACCATAAACTTGCGGCTTCAAAAATGGGCGGCTCTGTACATTTCTCTGCTGAGTCTACATCGATCTGAAAAAGTATTCGCGAAGATTACTTCGAAATTCGTTCGGTTCGCAGCAGCAAGTAACACCAGGGACACCAGGGTCAACATAAATTAAGAACTTCCTATTTCGATGCGGGTTTTCAATTCCTCTCGTTTTGATTGATCCCCAGACTAATTAACATTGGGCAGTGGCGTGCAGTGTGCTATGCGATATATCGATTGATCTGCTATTTAAATCTGCGGAAAAGGATCGATTAGCAGGATGTTTCCAACGGACACCCTGATAATCGATTATTTACCATAGCGTCAAATGGAGAAATATCGATAATCGATCATTCACACCGCGCCACTGCTAATCGACATTAGGGAAGGAGCGAATTAACGAGCCTTCTATGTTTTATCGGAGCCGATAGTCGATTGTGGCGTTCTTTTTTCTACTTTAATTGATTTTACGGCGCTCCCTACGAGCGCTAATTGAGATTCTCACAAGCTATTCAGGGTTCACACCACTCGATCTCCAGCTCTTAAATTTTATCGGTATAAACTTCGAGCCTCCACTAAGTACGTAATTGAATAATTAATTAAAACAGAGTTGATAGACTTGACAAGTTTGCCAGATTCCACGAAAGCGCATTCCCATCCCCCTGTGATGCGCTTTCTCCAACTACGCCACAACGGTGACCCCCATATCCAGCTTCCATTATCAGAGTGTGAAGTCGGCAATAGACTGATTTAGTGACTACGTCATTTGGTATATAATATCGAATTCTTGGTTCTAACCAAAACTAAATAACATAACCTCATGTACGAATTCTTTATGAGTTGATTGTATTAATTTATTAAAATTTAGTCATTGACCGGTCATAAATCAATTAAATACTCATTAAACACGATAACTTTCGATTGTAAGGATCACTCTGACGCATATTACCACCTTGGCGCAAAGGGTGCGAATCAGAAACAAGGTTCTGTGTTTTTTTTACATTATTTTGAACCAAGGGCTCGATAATAAATCGAATGACGTAGCCACTAAATCAGTCTATAGCTTCAAATCGGGAAATGTTGATAATGGAGATGTTGCATGTGTGAGGACTTTGCAATTTGACTGTTGATTTTTCTGTAAAAGTTCGCGAGAAGCACGATGGTGCCACTGGTTTTCTCTGAAATCAACTCCCAAGCTCGAAAAATGCTCTCAAGTTGATGCCAAAATGGAGGGTATATCCACGCTATCCTGAGAGTCCATCTCTGCATCAAGACAAACTCTCCATACAAAGATAGGGAGCAGAATACATCGACAGGGCTGCCACTCTATTTGGGGACTCTAAAACTGAAAACACGCCAACCCTGTCAATGTGTTTGCTCCCTATCTTTGCATGGAGAGTTTGTCTTCATGTCGAGGCGGTGGACTCTCGGGATAGCGTGGGATATACCCTCCATTTTGGCCTCAACTTGAGAGCTTTTTTTGAGCTTGGGAGTTGATTTCAGAGAAAACTAGAGGCATCATCGTGTTTCTCGCGAACTTTTACATTAGAATCAACAGTCAAATCGCAAATTCCTCACAAATGCAACATCTCCATTGCCTGTGTCACACTGTCAAAATACTCCATTAAAATTTCAAGGTCAAGTGCTGTGATTGGTCCAAGTATGATAAGCCAATCACAACACCTGACCTTGATATTTTGATGGCTAGTTTTGATAGTGTGACATAGGCAAATCGGTCATTGACGCCCCGCCACTGGCGCGGCGTCCATTCGTTCCGCGTTCGGCGGGGAGAGGGCCGAGCCGGGCGGCGGTCGCCGCGGTCCGGGTCCGGCAGCAAATCATCGATAGCCCGTCGAAGTTGTCGATCGGTGTTTGGTCGGGGCCGGGGGTGGGGGCGCCAGGCCGGCCGCTCATTGGTCGCCGTCGGATGGGCGGTCGCGCGAGTCGTCGCCGCGCCCGCTCGCTCGCCCGCTTTTTCCAATCCGATCGGCCGATCGATCGCTTCCGCCGCCAACCCCCTCCACCCGTTCTCGGCGCTGGCCTCCCAATCGAATCAATGGGAACGCGTCAAGCGGAAGTTGCTCGCGGAACGCGATACTCGCAGGAGCAGTAAATGATTGGAACTATCCAGACATTTTCTTGCTCCTCTGACATAAGGACGTATCTGATTTTCAGGTGAACCCTTTTTTCCGTATAACACTATGCTTTCCAAGGCTCATGTGGATTTCATGATACGCCCTTACGTCAGAGGAGCGACAATTGTTCAGGGCGCAGGAGAACGGCAAAGCACCGCACAGTGGATTGAGGCACTTAGAGAGGCCGGACATAAGAGGTTGATTTTTAACTTAAAAAAACTTAAAATTGAAGGCAAGAAAAAAAAAGAATGCAATGCTTGAGGAGAAATTATACAAAGAAAAACCCCCATTTTTCAATGAAAAAAAAGAACAACAATAAAATAAACGATAATGAGCAACATAAGTTGTTGCTCAATAATTCTTTAACATCCTTCATTACCGTATGTGAGCAGACCTGGATATATTGATTTTTTAACAACTTGGCATACGTCGGCGTGCTTTGCGATGCATCGATTATTGATCTGCCATTTAAACCAATGGAAAAAGATCGACAGACACGGTGCACAGTGTGCGCAACCAACGTCTTAAGAAACGATACTTTACTACAGTTTGGGGGAAATATCGATAATCGATCATTCACGCCTCGCCGCTCTGCCGTGCTAGGAAAAAGCGCCGTATGAACCCTCAGGCGTTGCCAAATTTCCTTTCATAAAACGCGAATTTTCTAGTAAACTTATGACAATTTTTCTCCCAATTTTTCAGGTAATTCTGTTCGCAATTTCACCCAAAGATTTTGACAATTTAAAGGAAAAATATGCATAACTTTCCTCAACAATAAACATTTTATAGAAATAAATTTGGCATCCCTCGAATGCTCATACGGCGTTTCTTCTTAGCACGGCAGCACCGGAGGCATCATAAACAGTGGCGTGGCGTGCTGTGCGAACTATCGATATTTCCCCATTTGAAGCTGTGGTGAAGAATCGATTATTAAGGTGTTCGCTGCGAACACCCTGATTATCGATCCTTTTCCATGGGTTAAAATAGCAAATTAATCGATATATCGCAAAGCGCGCCACGCCACTGATCATAAAGCCATAAAGCGAAGACGCGCGGCGTGATAAATGAATCCGGGCGTAAAAAGAGCGGCGCGCCTTACGTCGTATTTTTCCTCGCCGGGGCCGTTTACGAGGGAAAAAAAAGAGGGAAAAAGTTTTCCCATCGATGCGTATCGGAAACAGATTGAGAATAATTCCATTTCCCGCCCCCGCTTCCCGCCGGGCGCTCGGCGTTTCCGGACCGCCCCCCTCCCCCCCCCCCGCCGCGCCTCTGCACCCCTTTTAATACCCCGTATTTACTTTTTTTCCGTTCGCGTATATCCAATAAAAATCGGGGCCAATCTATTACCTGTTGATTCTCTCGGACGCGTTGAGCCTACCCTTCAGCGAGGCTTTAAGCGGTCCCGCGCCGTGCGGTTTTCGCGTTTTCATCGCGCCCCCATCGTTTAACCCCTTTCGCCCTTTGCCGCGTTGCCTTTTCCCGATCGCTCCGATTCTATCCATTACACACTTGGAGGTGGACACAATAGAAGCTTTCCTTTCCGATAAGGGCCGTCCATACATCGTCACCTGCCAGTCAAATTATCACAGGCGCCATGCGACGTTTCAAAATTTCCGCCGCCATTTTATTTTTTCACAGAGAAATTGTTGGTTGAATCTGTTTAAAAATTTAACTGAATTTAATCGGCAGCACAAAGAAAATTCAGCATTTTTGGACAGCTTAGTTGAAAAATTTTTCTTTTAAAAAAAAAATGGCGGCGGAAATTTTTAAACGTCGCATGTCGCTTGTGATACTTCGGCCTGAAAGATGACGACATTATGTAACACTCAGGGGGGGGGGGGGGTCGACGACAGCGTTATGCCATTTTGTTTCTACGTGTTAATAGATAGTGACGCACGTCACAAAATCGTTACGAGGGGGAGAGGGGGGTGTCAAAAATGCCGAAAAAGTGCTTACGTAATTTGTGGACGGCCCCAAAGGTATTTGGGTGTGGGTCGGCATACAAAATCAAATTGGAGAAAAATAAAATCATCAGCTTGCATATTTCGGCAGAAACTTGGCAACAGCTCAATAATCATAGGGCATTTTCCCTTAACACTGCAGAGTAGACATAAAATTCGGTATCGACTCGTAATAAAATTTCTACGGCTGATGATCAGAGAACAAATGGCGAGCGACTGACTATCCTCAAACTGGTTAATAGACGGAGACGGGCCGGAGCCCTGTCGAGTGCTTTGAAAAGCGTCCCTCGATCACTGCCGCGCTAAGTAAAAATGCCGTAAGAGTCATCAGACGTTGCCAAATTTCCTCCAACAAATCACTAATTACTGGGGAATTTTTGATTATGTCTCTTCCGATTTCTCAGAGGAAACCATTGGTAATTTGATCTAAACAGTATGTGAATGTCAAGTAAAAACATCGAAGACATTCTTAAAAAATGAATATTCTCTGAGAGGAAATTTGGCAACATTCGAATGCGCACATGGCGTTTTTACCTTGCACGGCAGATCAGGAGGCATGCGGCGCGGCGTGCCTCCCCCAAAATCATCGCCTCATACTGCGAAGAGACAATAGGACGAAAATACCCCTCTCAGAAATGAGAGGTAATAAATAAACGGGCCGAGGACACGGGCTTTGGATTGTGATAAGAGACGTTTAACCTGTGAATAGACCACAAGTATAGGACGGCCGTGGAAGCACGGATCATGAGGTCTCAACAGGTTGAGGTTGGATTAATGGCGGAGCCGAGGGGGTGCCTAATTTGGGTACGCAACCCCCGAACCCGAATTAGACGGTTGTCACGACCGGATGTCTCGATACCGATACGCTCTCGATGCCGATGCCGGGGCGCTAATACAGTGAACCGATTGAAGCTGCCGGATCTCCCTCCGACACACAGTTTGAGGAGACATGAAATTTTGGGCTAAATTTCAAATTTTGATGTTTATTTCGTCACAAATTCAATTCCAAAGGAGGTTCCTTACGCACTGAAAAAAAATTCTCGGCGTTTTTACCAAGGTCCGTTGGTACCTTCACCATCTCACTTTTTTTTACCAATTATTGGTAATTTTACCAAGACAGACTGGTAAGCTTACCTAAAAACCGTTATTTTTACTGTCTTTTTCAGGTAAGAATACCACTTTTATTGGTAATCAATTCCCGGTATAACTTTGCCATTTTATCTCGGTAATTCTACCACAGTCGATAAAAAATATTGACGTTTTCACGATTGACGAAGGTCCAGTAAAATTACCGAGAAAGTTCAATAGTTTTACCGAGATTCTTGGTATAATTACCAATTTCATCAATGGTAATTTTACCAAGAAAAAACTGGGATCAAATAGAACCCTGAATTCTTGGTGATTTTACCCTTTTCTTAGTAAATACACCGAGATTTTTTTTCAGTGCGGTGAATTTCACGAAAAAACCAATGGTACCACTCTGAAACTTCTTTTTTTCATAGTTTCAAACAAATAAGCTTTCAAAGTTTCCAGATATTGTCCGACTTCTACTATTGATTCAGTCCAGTGCACGACACCTCTCAACCTGATTAAGGAGGAAAAACGCTGTATGGTCCTTAACTTTTTTTTCTTGACCTTTTTTGCCTTATATCCTTGTTCAGGAATTTAGTACAACCTTCAAATGTTGCTGAGTTTCTTCCGACGAAATATGAAGTTCATGGATCAAAATTAATAGTGCGTTTACGTTCAACTGCTGTTGAATTGACTTTTCCATCTCTTCACCAAAACCAACATAACCACATCTGAGCATGATCATACAAAGTTGAAAAGTACTGCTTCGCCAAGATGTAACTCTTGACAAGGAGAATAAGGTATGCTTCAACTTAAAAAATTCGCAGCTATACTTATGAAATCGTTTCTTCATTCAAGTCTTTTCCTCGGGAACGATAACCAATCGTCATTTCCCAAACAAGGGAACGTAACTCTATTCCAAAATTTTAAAATCGACTTAAACTGTTCAACTTCTTACAATAATTTACGTGTGCAGTTTGCATTATCTGAATGTCCATTTAGCGTTTTTTCTTGACACGATAGCACTTGCATAATATTTTTTGGTGGAGCGAAAATACAGTCAGTATTATTATTATTTCTTTCTTTTCCTTGCCCTCACAATTTGCACGCATGAAATAGTCACATAAACGTATCACTAAACAAAGCTGGACGCCCAAATACAATTTTCCTTATGGAAAAAATTGCAAAGCAGCGTGGACCTAGTTACATTGATTTCCTCGTTATTCGCATATTAATCGAAATATTAATATTAAATGTCTACGTTTGGATCAATAAATAAGAAATTTTCCTCAGCTGAGGAAGGAAGGAAATTAAAAATCAGCGTAAGTCAATTTACAGCCGAAGAATTTATATTTAGCCAAGGAACTCTAAAAATGCTCATTCCTGCTCGATATGTCCAAGGAAATGTCACAAGGAAATCAGCATACCTAGCTACTAATTCATTTAACGTTTCGTCCAGAAGTCGGCCCTAATTCCTTTTAGTTTTTCTGGCGAGTGGTATAATTTAAATCCGAAACGTCAGTAATTGGACCGAGAGGTCTGCAGAACTTTTATCACTCCAAAAGACAATTTTAATGACTATTTTCACGATAATGATTTTTTACAGGAAAAAGTTTACCGGTTATTGTCAAAACTATCCCCGACTCATTTTCCTCCAAAACGCGACTTGTTTCATCTTTGTTTAATATCTTCTGGCTCACTATATTTGCACTCAGAAATTGACAATGCGTCGATGAGGAATTTGCATTTGTCTGAAAGATGAATTTCATGTTTGTGAATCCAAGGAGAACAGCGGGCTGATAGTTGAATTTGATAGACAAAGCTATAGACAAGAAGGACTACAGGAGTATGGAGAGATAGTATTGGTGGTGCAAGCGGGTGGTTCCCTAGTGAAAATATTACCTTGCGGTGAGCTAACCAGCACCTTGCGGCAAGGTATCGGCCTATCCACCCTCACCGAGCCCTATCCGAGGCCTCGCCGGGTCAGTTCGTGGAACTTAACGACTGGCAATAATTATGCATGGCAACGTTGGAGACGAAAATCGTACCCAAACACGGGTATTTCCCGATGCTGTGTCGCCTTTTTCAAGCCCTGCGTCTGGATTTGGGTCTACAGTGTTGTCATACGGTTTTATTCCCGGTCGTCGAGTTCCTTGAACTGGCTCGGCGAGGGCTCAGATAGGGCTCGGAGAGGATGGCAAGGCCGATACCTTGCCGCGAGGTGATGGTTAGCTCACCGCAAGGTAATATTTACGCTAGGGAATTGCGATGGACAAAGGAGGTAGGTAATAGACTACCTAACTAACTGCAACTCACGAGGAACTCTATAGTTATAATCCATCATTTACCTCCTTAGTCTAAGGGAACCACCAACTTTAGCCAATAGGATCACTATATACTCTTAATGTCTTCTTTGTCTATCGCTTTGTCTATCAATTTCAACATTCAGCCCGCTGAGTTCGAATGTATCCTCGGTTTCCTATAATTGAACAATTATCGGAGGAGATACGACGAAATAAGCTAATCTTCTGAAATACTTGCATGTGTTTTAATGAGAAATGCCGTCAGGTAACGTCATAATGCAGCGCTACTTTTTTTTTGTTTTGTTTAAATCTACTTTTCTACAATTCCCACAATAGAAAAAAAACTATGAAAAATACCGCGAACTCAGTTCATTAAGCTCTCTCAGAGGAGGCAATGCAATGTATTGGTTCACTTACTATCGTGATTTGTGATTGTGCGTGAAGTTAGCATGTTGTGTTACCAACATTATTACGTGTGTATCGTGTGTACTGGAGCACACAAATGTTTCAAGTTGTTGATCCAATTATTAGATCGACAAGATGTGTTGGTTTTCGGCTACTCATAATGCGGAAACAAAAGTTGAGCTTTTAGCCAACTTTACAAAAATAATATGCAATAAATGTATAATATAAATCAATTGTAAATATATTAACATCTTCTTGCACTTTTCTTTTTTACTAAAGCGTGGCCTGAGTCGCAATTATTGCATACTTATTATACTTCTAAAGTCGGATAAAAGGTCGACTTTGGTTTCCGCATTATTAGATCGTATGCACGGCTTTGAAATCAGTCTTTTATAGACAGTATAAGTAGTTGCATTACTTGTGTTGTTGTTGATGACTATTTTTGTGCGATGTCTACTCGGTGACCTAGTAAATTTTTCTGCCGAATGGGATTTTTCTAACGAGCGTGGTTCATGAGAGCATTGAACTTGGTCACCATCCACAAGCGTGACCTTGACCTCCGAAAATTCTCACGCCGTTCCACGGAACCGAATTCGTTGCCTCTAAGTAGTTTCAATTCGCACGTTGCTGTCTCTGGCGTGCGGTCGTAAAAATGCGAGCAATGCCCGATACCCTACAGTTACACCGTGATGCTAAGGAAGAACGTCATATGAACATTCGGGAGTAGCCAAATTTCCCCCGATAAAACATGTATTTTTCATGATATTTATGCATATTTTCCTTTCAAATTTTCAGATATTTTAGATTAAATCGCGTACAAAATAGTATGGAAATTTTGGGGGAAAAATATTCACAATTTTCCCAGTAAATTCGGGGTTTTCGAAGGAAACTTAGCAACGTCTGAAGGCTCATACGGCGTTCTCTCTCAGCATGGCAGTACAGTGCATTAGTATAAAACCACATCGTTTCCCGTTCGTACGTTTTACATCCATTTTATCCTTTCAACTAAATACGTAACTTAATCCTTACTTATCAGTGTGCAATGCCAAACCACTTGTCAAAATTTTCATTTGTAATTTCACCACGATTCTTGGTAATGCGAATACTGCGGTGGTAAGGAAGAACGCCGTGTGAACCTTTTTGAGCTGCCGAATTTCCTCCTCTTTTATGTTTATTTTTGAGGGAAGTTGTACATTTTTTTCTTTGAAATTTGCAGAAGCTGTAGACAAAATTGCGAACATAAGTATCTGAAAAATTGAAAGGAAATAATTCATAAGTTCATCAGTTAACTAGAGGTTTATAAGTTGCTTATATCTGGAAAGCAAGTTAATGCGATTGGAATATCGCAATTTTTAACTCAAACGGATCTCAAACATCGAAATAGCAACAATGGTTTTCAAGTGACTGTGAAAGTGGAATCAGGAATGTGAAAATAATGCCACTAAAATAAAAGTGGACACGTGCTTTTCCTTAGCTCAAATGTGAGCTGTTCCTGCCTGATGAGTTTGCCGTGCCGCGAGGCAGAGGCCAGAAAGACTGCCGCCACAAAAAACCGTAGGTAGCCGGCAGCTGAATCACCGCGCGGAGGAAGATGTCGCGCGTGTTGTAGCAAACGAAACGAAGGCGCTTCTACTTTGAAGATCATACGGTGTCCTCATCACAGCTCGTATAGGTCCTCTTACCGATGAAATCGGAGCTAACAAATTACGCTCTCCTTTTAATGGTGCACTGCGGATCAGGACGCTCTGAATAAATAATTCACAAACTCAATGTAATGATCGGAGAAAGTAATAGTCGCATTACAGAGGGTTAATCACTGATCTTCAAAAGATCATTTCCTCGCATAAATAATTCCCAAGGAAAAACGTATCAGTTTGTACCTCTAAAATATTTTCGAGAAGCGTTATCTATACCATGGCAGTTTTGCTGTCACCTTTGGGATTGTGGATCAGACTTTTAGCGTACAACACCGGTAGAGGTTGCCGGGAATTAGTATGACCTATGTTTTTATGTGGGAGAATTGCAATCGCTCAATTTGCTAATGGGGAGTCTCTGCGCTCTGCTGATTTCAGAAATGTATGAAATATATTGAAAAAGACCGGTTCCTTTTCATGGTTCGCAAAATGTAAAAATTGCGACTTTCTTCTATTTTTGCGTGTTCGAGTGCGGATTGCATACTCAAGTCTCTGAAAATTACGGAATATTTCACAGCCTCTTGAAATTTCGTGTATATTTCACTGAAACTTTCAATCTTTCATTACTCCTCTGATCCAGTAGTGGTGCCGTCAAGGAAGGGGTTGCTCATGAAAAATTTTCCCTCCAACGGTATTTCCATGATCGTCTGGAAATTTTTCACCATATAACGCCCCCCCCCCCCCCATAAAAAATTTCTGGCATAAAAAATTACAGAACTGCCGAAGCTGAAAGCGCAGGCGCTTGAGTATCCGAATCACACAAACTGATTGCGGTAGACGCATGGATCGTAAGACAGTATGTTGGAATTTTTCAGCCAACGTGCGTTAAAAATCAGCATGAAGCTGAAAATCTCAATACAGAGTGAAAAAGCTCATATAAGCACAATTTTCCCTCAAAAAGATATGTTGTTTGGTATCAATAAGGCCGAAACGCGTCGCTGCGGTTGCCTTTCTGAATGGTCGTTGCTAGTGTTGCACCAAACAGCGCATCTTTTTGAGGGAAAATTGTGCTCACATGAACTTTTTTCCTCTGTAATGACATTTGCAGCTTAATGCTGATTTTGTATGCTTGTCGGCTTAACACTGAAAAAAAAACTCCGGCCGTGGGAGCCGGAACTACGGGCTATATCGACACACCGTCCGTTCCGGGCTCAAAGGCCGAAAATTCCGGCTGCTGGAGCCGTAGCCTCGGCCTCTGAACCCGGAGTAATCGAGGCAACGGCTGCAGCAGCCGGAATTTTCGGCTTTTGTGCCCGGTACGGACGGTATGTCTATATAGCCCGTAATTGCGGCTCCTACGGCCAGAGTTTTTTTTTTTTTTCAGTGTAAAATCCAACTTGCTAGCCCAATTAGTATGAAATACGAGGCGGGAATTGTGAAATTTGCGGATACACGACAACACGGTGGAGTGGTGAGTTTGATCACTTGATCAACGATCGGGTCAGCGTGGCGGGTCGGCGCTGGGCCAGGGCGGCGTGTTTGTTTTAGAATCGGCACCAATCAAGCGTCCTCGCGAGGCCTCTAATCAAGGCTTCGATTCGGCCTCAAATTACGGGCGGCCCCCGCTCCGGCCCTGGCCGATGACCACCGCACCGGAAACAGTAACCGAAACTTCGGCCCGACCCGATCTTCCTCCGCATTCCCTGCTTACCTATCGCCCGCCTTTCGATTCCCAGTCGTCGAACTTGGATTTCGAAAAAAATGTATCTTCATCGCAGCGTTTCGATATTTCCGCTCATATTTTATTTTTCTCGAGCACGGATGAAAATAAATGAAGCGTCGAGTTCAGAATGTCGGTCTCCTGTCGTGTAGTGGATGTGAAGCTGGCTCTACGACTAAGAGGTCTCGGGTTCGATTCTCGACTAGGTGATCTGAGTTCGATGGTCTTCAGACATTGGTTACCAGCGGACTAATTATTGAAATTGATAGACCAAGCTATAGACAAGGAAGACATAGAAACTAGGGTCCTGGGGTCAACAACCTCTCTGAAAATTCATGTTCAACTTCTGGAGGGTACATGCCTGAGAAAAGAAAGATGAGGGTGATTTTAGAGATGAGCCGTCGATCTCTTACTTTCTTTCCTTCTTTCTTTACCTTTGATTCCTTTGTTTGCATGAGCATGCTGTAATTTCTTAACTGACTTGTGGAGGATAATTGCTCTGGATTTTTCCCATATTCCCCTTTCATTTTAATGCCTCCAGTTATCAATTACAGTTTTTTTGCTTTTTTTTCAAGAGAACTGGATTTGTCGACGGTAGTTCTGCGGAGTAGTTTTTAATTGTTACCTTGGTATCCACTTTTTTCAAATAAATCAACAGCAACAAATGTCGAAAGTTTAAAATTGTTAGAGAACAAGCATTTGACGAGACTTTATCGTGTTTTCCCCATGAGCGCGCAACAATCATCGGTTCATTGAGTTCATAAAATGTCACTAAGAAACGGCTGAGGTACGAGAAGAAACATGCTAAAATCGTCGTTTCGGCACGAAAGGACGTAACTTTATTCCAAGGTTGTAAAATTTACTCAAACAATTGAATTTTTTACGAGAATGAACCTGCATAATTTTCGTCGAAAATTTGTCTGCTTTTTGTCCGAGATCAGTCTGAGAAAACATTTTAAGTTAGATATTCTGAGTATTCTCCCGGTAAAAATACAATTTTCGTGGAAAAATCTGGCAACATTGAAGCGCAGTTACGTTTTTTCGTGAGGGAATCGAATAAATATGAGGAGACAAAGGAATAAAAGATCGGTTTTGAAAATGTCCCGAGTTGGATCCGAGTGATCAAAGCGCGGGCATCGTCAACGCCAAGTAGCTGAGCCCGTTACTCTGTTATACTTAAAGATAAGTGGAATTTTTGATGGAAAGCGAGTTTCATAAATTTCGGTTGTACGAACACGGAGTTCTCACTACAGTCACTCCTCTCCTTTAAAATAATCGCATTTTTCCTTCGAATTCCTGTTTAATATTACGTGCAAAAATGCTCATTTCATCTCCGATTCGGATTCAAATTTACGTCTCAGAATTATGCTACTGGTTTTAAGTAGAACAAACGTGAGCATAAATTATCGTAATAAGAATCGAGGAACTTCCATCAGCCTCTAGATGATGAATTTATGCCATTTTCAGTTTCCTCTCTCTCTCGTAAGAATGTCGTTCTCCATTGCTTGAATTCAATGTTGTGCTCTCAATCTATCAGATTATTCTGCGACTTGCCAGCGTTTAATTATTGACTTACCGGTATGGGCGGGTTCTGCCACCAGTGGCGTGGCGTGCATTACGATATATCGATTGTTATGCCATTTAAACCTATGGTAAAGAATCGATTATTAAGGTGTTCGCTGAGAACACCCTGTTTATCGATCCATTTCCATAGGTTTAAATGGCAGATCAATCGATAAATTGCAATTCACGCCACGCCACTGCTGCCATTCGACCAGAAATACTTCGCCATCAGAGTAAGCGGGGAAACTGTTTATGATCTGCTGAATCCGACAGTGATATTGGTTTGCCTCTCATCATATACTCTTCCCCGCAAAATTGTATTTTCTCCGGAAAGGTCCTTTTTAAAGGTAAATCTCGTTTTTTCGGAAAATTGGTGGGCTAAGGGAAAACAAAGCAGTTATTTTCGAACTCAACGCTTCACTTTATGTCATGACCTATCATTACAACCTCAGCGTTTATAATATGTTCCTTTTTTGCAGACTTGGGCTATTGATTTTTAAAACTAAATAGCTAAAAAAGTATTAATCTGCTTATAAAAATAACTCATACAAGCCTTTAAATGATAATATCTTTAAATTTTCAATACTGTCCTTGCAAGGATATTTTTTGTAAGAAAATATGTTATCATTTACTTATGAAGAAACCATAGGCGTATCGTTTTCGTTCAAAGACATCGTAAAACCGCCATGACGACTTGAAGAGGAGATTGCCCTCAGAGACAGTCGAGCATTAGAGATGTCGCACACCCTTTATATCTTCGTCGAAATAATAACGGATTTGCTGAATGAGGATTAACATAGCGAACGCAGAATGGACATTTTCGATTGAGCTGGATTAGTAGCGGTTCAATTTCATCGATGATCTTCGATACAAGGAAATACTCTTGCAAATCACGAGAAAGGAACGCTTCTCGAGGAAAAAAACGAAGAGAAACCTGGCGAAAATGGTGCGATTTTAATTTAATGGTCCAGCAATTGAAATTTCTTGCCACCGGTGTTCGATTCTCCCGCCGACAAAGGAGTGTTGCGGATTCTTCATTTATCGGTTTATAATGAGCCAGAAAAAAAGAGCAGCGTTGCCAGACCAGTGGCGTGGCGTGCTTCGAGATATATCGATGCTTCCCTATTTGAAGCTATAGTAAAGAATCGATGATTACGGTGTTCGTTGCGAACACCCTGATAATCGATTGTTTTCCATAGGTTCAAATGGCATTACAGTCGATTCATCGCAATTCACGCCACGCCACTGTGCCAGACGTAATAGTGGTTGTTGACATGCTCGAGAGATATCCAACGTTTCATTTACTTGAAAAAGTTGGCATAGAAAAGGAGGAGGAAAGAGCAAACGTAATGACCCCCAAATATAAAAGCACCGTGATAATCGATTGTTTTCAATAGGTTCAAATGGCATTACAATCGATACATCGCAATTCATGACACGCCACTGTGGCAGACGAAAAGTGGTTATTGACATGCTCAAGCAATATCCAACGTTTCATTTACTTGAATAAGTTGGCGAAGAGAAGGAGGAGGAAAGAGCAAACGTAATGACCCCCAAATATAAAAGCACCGTAAATGACAGCCAGCTTAGTAAAAAAAACTGATCATTAGTTTGGTACGAGGGATTTCTTTTGAGGCAAGAAACAATTAAGGTCTTGAATTATGTTATGTAAGAAACTTAATTTCGCACTAAATTTAAAGAAAATGAATTTTTTTATTTTCTTTTCAAAATTTCTTACTCTCGTGTTTTCAGCAGACATGCGAAGTGCCATTTTGAGTTGTGTTGGAATTTTATTACAAGACAGTATTTCGACAGCGTAAGCCCGCAACCACATATCTCGTTTGCCGTGTCTGAAAATCTCCGCCTCCATGTTATTTTTTTAAAGGAGAACAAATTGACATCATTCCTTGAAGTTTTTGCAGAATTTTCTTCGCAATGAGAAGAAAATTCACGGCAGTTTTAAAGAATTTCCGTTGAGCAGTTTTCCGTTCAAAAAATAAAGTATGACAGGAAGTCTGCGACGTCGCAAACCGAGTTATGTGATTGCCGACCTACGCCGTCGATTTATCAATTATAACACGGAAAGTTGAAAAATAAACAAGTAAAACGAAAAGCAAACTTAATTTTAATTTACATCATGGTATGCTCATATTTTGTCGGTTTGATGATGCTGAAGGTTTATAGTGGGGCCGATAAGCATAACAATCGTGCACACCTGGAAGAAAGCATGAAAATTTCAGGGATTCATTTCTACCCTATAGACATTCGATTCAGACATAGACCCCAAAAATCTGAGCCCCCTGGGGGGCAGGGGGGCCCCCAAATTTTGAATTTTGAATAACTACTGAACGGCTAATGTTAGCGTAATTTTTTTTAAGCCGGACGATAGGAAATTTTATCAGGAACAAAAATGATCCTTATGAATTTTTTTGTGGGATCGATATTTAAGGCGTGAAACGGGAAAAACCATCGGGGG
Organism: Bemisia tabaci; assembly: GCF_918797505.1. Classification (NCBI taxonomy): domain Eukaryota; kingdom Metazoa; phylum Arthropoda; class Insecta; order Hemiptera; family Aleyrodidae; genus Bemisia; species Bemisia tabaci. Next base: position 10,210,017 of record NC_092794.1, on the reverse strand, counting down.
ACGGGGAGCCGGCCGTTCTGAGGCAGATCCGCGCGCTGCGCTGTTTGCCCGGGACGCGCGCGGCGGCGCAGTACGGTGTTACCGACGAAACAGCCGCTTGTCTTGGTTTAATCTCAACGATGCGCAGTTTTAAAAGTATTGTGAATATATCGTACTACCTATAAAGCCTTAAAATAGGGCTTAACTTATGCAGGTAATATATGTATACAAGCGAGCGCACGACAACAGAAAGAGAAGGGGTTAAGTGCTGGAGTTCCGAATTGTTTTGTTGTATGGGTTTTTCAAGTTTTATTACAGCATCCGAGATAACTGCATCAGACATCAGTTGAACGGAACAAAATCTGAGGCACAGTTGTCTCGGGAAGGGGGGGGGGGGGGCTAAAAGTCACAAATCTTATTTGTGTACCACGATGACCTGAAAAATGATTTTAAAGTGTTTATCTTTCTCTTTCTCTCGGTGCTGCGACATCAGGATGGTATCTAAATATGCTTACTTAAGACAGGGAGCCTAATTTTGTAAACAATGAGCATACATAAAAACAACCTTGCTTATTCTCCTCTCTTTCAGGAACATTTTGGTACATCATTGCTACGTATAGGCATTTTTTTAAGAGGACCAAAACCACCTTCAAAACTTGCTCCAAAAAAACGGCAAAAGAATCTTGAGAAAGCTTGATAGGGATAAATGACCCCCAAAAAACCTTTGTTGGACTGCTTCTTTGTACAGTACAAAGAATATTATTAAGTAATAACTAGTCGCCGTATCCGCTAATCTGTCAAAACGGTCCATTTGAGTGATAGGAAGTCGCGCCTAAGTACTGGGAACCTATCCTGCTCTTATGTCAGCGCATCATAGGTACGATATTCCGCAATCTCGGTAATTTTGCAACTGATTACTGATTGCTAATTTTGACTGATTTTTTGATATTTTGACGATAAATTAACCTTTTGATAATCTCGAAAGCTAATTCGATCAGTGTTATAATGTACGATAAAGTTTAAGGTGTACGTTTTGTGCATTGCATATTTTGCAAGTCCCGTTTCTTGAAAATTGTCTCCGACATACTTACCTAGAACTCTTCCATGAGCTCCATACAAATCAAAAATCGGTACGAGATTTGCGGATTGAAAAAGAAGAAATGCAATGAATTTCTTCCTGAGGCCTGGTCCTTCTCAGAGGTTCTTTAAATAATCAGAACCTGCATGATAAATAAATTTCCTCCTATATTAATATTTTTTTCAAAACAAATGTTACCAACTCCACTCTAAATTCCATACAACAAAATGTAAGATAATATACATGGATTTTTTTACTGCTCATTCCATTTTCTATGTGTCGTGGTAAGTACCAATAATATCTTCAAGGATGACTCGATAAAAAGAGGCGATATTATTCAGATATCTTCTTTTTTATCATTTATTTAATGTATTGTTCTATTTTTTTTAAATATGCATATTTGTTGAATAACTGAAAAAATAGGGAGTTCATGAAAATGAAAACTTCTATTGACTGGCTGGAGGGAAAAAGAGGAGAAAAGAACATTGTCGGAATGTTCCGTATGAATCAGTACCTATATGCAATTGCGAGAAACCAATGAACATGAACGAAAAACGATATTTCCTTCACTTTGAAGGAAATCTGGTAACCTTATAGTGGCGAAGGGACTGTGGAGCCCCCCTCCCCTCCCTCCACACTCCTCAATTAATATCTCTACCAAGTTTTGCAAAATTCATGGTTATGTAAGCAGCTCATTGTCTCATTCGCGGAAAGTAACATGAAAAATAAGCTAAAAATAAGTTACGAAGGATCCGCCATTTCCAATAGTCATGAAAAAGTGGGTCAAAATCGTATTGAAACTTGTTATTTCGCTCTAATATCTTAAAAAAATGTAATCCTGTACAAAACTTACGCGAGAAAAGGGTAATTTACTCTGTATTGAGGTCGGAGAAGCTCTGCATTCAGAGAAAACAAGACGCGTGATGCGCGATGACCGATCCCTCCTATTGACTCGGCGCTCTCACATTGGAGTATTTCGCTTTTGCTTGTTTTTATGTGTTACTAGTAAAAAGTATAGCTTATATAACTGAGGAAAAGTATTTAGGCAGTACGGTAAATTCATTATTATTTTTAAAACTGCGCATCGTTGAGATTAAACCAAGACAAGCGGCTGTTTCGTCGGTAACACCGTACTGCGCCGCCGCGCGCGTCCCGGGCAAACAGCGCAGCGCGCGGATCTGCCTCAGAACGGCCGGCTCCCCGTCCCCCGATGGTTTTTCCCGTTTCACGCCTTAAATATCGATCCCACAAAAAAATTCATAAAAATCATTTTTGTTCCTGATAAAATTTCCTATCGTCCGGCTTAAAAAAAATTACGCTAACATTAGCCGTTCAGTAGTTATTCAAAATTCAAAATTTGGGGGCCCCCCTGCCCCCCCAGGGGGCTCAGATTTTTGGGGTCTATGTCTGAATCGAATGTCTATAGGGTAGAGATGAATCCCTGAAATTTTCATGCTTTCTTCCAGAAGTGCACGATTCTTATGATATTTTCCACTTATCGGCCCCACTATTAGTGAAAATCAATTTTCCTCTCCTCATTTTAAAGAAGTAAGTTGTTCACGATCAGCAATCGAAGTTATTGAAAGTTTATTTGCCGATTCACACCGCTTGACAACCAGACAATCCTCCATTTGCGGCATAATTACCTTTTTCGTTTTTACGAGGATGAGCCAGAAAGTAGGCAGTGTAACAAGAAGATGGAACCTGACAGCTGAGACTTGAAGTCCGGCTAAAAGTCATTAAATCGCCAGTAAAACCAATCCCGATCAGTGGCGTGGCGTTCTGTGCGATGTGTCGATTAATCTGTCATTTAAACCTATGGAAAAGGATCGATAGAGAGGGTGTTTGCAACGAACACCTTAAGAATCGATTCTTTTCATTGCTTCAAATGACAAAATATCGATAGTCGATCATTCACGCCTCATCGCCTCTGATCCCGATCCAAAACCCAGCTCATTCTCCACTCATCAATTGAGTCGTAAAGCGAAACTGATTAGAAGAACAAACAATTTGAGCAATGAAAGTGTAACATCTTATCGACAGGCACCCGTCCATCAATAGGCTGCCAGGAAAATTAAAGCTGACGCTCAGAGGAATGGACTTTTTTGACCTCTGGAACTCTTTCTAGTGAAAACAACCGATACTAAAATGATGTATTCGATCAGCGTTGAGTAGTAGCAGCCAAGCAAAAATGTAACGGAGCTTTCATTAACCTTTGTATACTAAAATCGTTTCTCAATGGTGGTCTGTCAGTGATAACAAAATAATGAAAGCATCCTCGTGTGAGAAGAGATGAGAAATGAAAGGAAAGGAAGGGCGAAAGAAATTTAAAACCTAAGATTCCTGTTAAGAGAATATGGAAGTTACTGTCTCTTATCAAAACTGTTTTTCTGTGTAATTATCAGAAATTGCAGTATACTGGTTCCATTCTATAGGAATACTTAAAAATATATGGAATTTTTGTTTAGTTCCTTTTTCTTTTATTTTATTAACCACGTAAGCTTTTGGAAATGTATTTTTTTGTTTCCCTGTCGAGGAGAGGATTGAGACCACCCTGAAACGTCCCAGGCTTTATATTTTGTTGTTTTTTAGCCTTGGTTGCTTGTTTTTCTATGTTTTTTAGTTGAATAATACTTATTCAAACTTAGCAAACTTTCTATTATAAGTAAAATGAATAAGTAAGTGATGATCGATGTTCTGAACTGAAATTTCTAATTGACTTCCTATGCGTTTTCAAATGATGACGTCAGCCTTGAATTGCCGAACTCACGCGCGGAAAATGAGTCACTGACCGTTACGCAACCGTCAAAATTTCGTAAGTATGATTTTTCTAAATTTTTAGCCTGACGTGTGTCTTTTCCTTGAGTGGCTTTGACAAACTGATGTCACTGTTACGACCTCACCCTTATCGATCGATGAAAATAGAGCGACTCCCGCGAACTTTAGGAAACTGTTAAACAACGCATCGGTGACTCCCATTTTCAGTTCCACTTTTCACCGTGTGAACCTGGCGAATAACATTCACGCCCCCTCCCGTCTTTTTTCAGGAAAAAAGATGGAAAACTGGGATAGTTTCTCATGTTTCTCACCCAACCCCGCCAGCAGTCGAGAGCACTGTGCGAAGCATCGATGCGGAGGGAGTAGAAAAGGAGCGGAGTGTTCCGAAAGTAATTAGGAATATCAATGATATAAAAAATACCCGAGAAAAGGAGTAACAGAAACGAACGTCTAAATTTTCCCATCAGCAAGGAATAAAAAACACGTTCGAGAGTGGAGTGTGAAGGCGCGGAGGGGGAGGGGACGGAAAACAAACAAAAGAGCAGTTAAAGAAACAATAACACTGATGATAATGATGATCGGGGACTATTTTTAATGATGGTTATGACGGCTGATGAGATCATTATAAAGGCTCGTTGGTGTTTGATGAGTTGAGAACGGAACGAAAAGTTGCCGCATCGCTTGATTTTCCGATCCTTCTCCTTCTCTCCCCCGTCCGAGAACATCAATTATTTCGTCGGAGTGGTAAAAAAAGCAAGAAAAAAAAACATACTATTTTATAGAACTTAGAATAAGCCCATCGAATTAGAAGCCTTTTTGAGGCGTGTGGGGATTTCATAGACTTACGGCTGAAATAGGACCTTACAATACCAGCCTCTGATCCCTTCTGATCATTTCAAAAACACGCAGGGAAATTCTGCTATCCTAAAATATACCAAAATCAGTTAAGCAGTCAGTTTGACTCAATCGGGATTCGTGAGCGGGAAGTAGTGGCGTGGCGCGCTTTGCGATATATCGATTGATCTGCCATTTAAACATATGGAGAAGGATCGAAAAACAGGGTGTTAGCAACCAACATCTTAATAATTGATTCTTTACTATGACCACAGTGCGAAACCATGTCAATCCGTTCGCAATGTTGCGGACTTGAGTCCTACTTTGTTCTTTTTTGGAAAACCGGTGAACGTAATTTCTTGAGAACTACCTTGATTTTTCCTCTATCAGTAGAATATTCTATATACAAATTTTAAGTTATAAAGGTAGCTTATTTCTCCTCGAAAAAATAATACTGGAGCGAAAATATAGGAACACCCCAATGGAGATACGCACTCGTAGTTTCGTACCATGGCCATCTATACCATGACACTTGATTTGGCGACCTTTCGTCTGTTTTAAACTACTAGCCGTTCTAAGCGCGCTTCGCGCGCCCGGCACGTCTAGGCGGGGGGCTGCGCCCCCCTGGACCCCCGGTCACCCGCTCCGCGAGTGACATTCGGCCGATTTTGTTTTATTTGATAATATTAATAAAATAATCGAAATTTTTGAAAAACAGTAAAAGCTGTATTAAATCATTAAAAAATTTATTTTTGAAAAACTCACGCTTTCACTAATTTGACCAAATTATTTGATCAAATTATTCGACCTAATGGTTTGACCAAATTATTTGACCAAATTATTTGATCAAACTATTTGACCAAATTATTATTTGACCTAATTATTTGATCAAATTGTTTGATCAAATTATTTGACCAAATCGTTTGATCAAATTTTTCGATCAAATTATTTGATCACATTATTTGTCCAAATTATTTGACCAAATCATTTGACCAAATTATTTGATCAAATTATTTGACCATAAAAATTAACCAAATTAGTGAAAGCGTGAATTTTTTTAACACCAATTTTAACAATACTGATATCGAAACTGCACTCGAATGCGATATTTTCTCTCTGAAAAAAACACGCATTTATTATGTTGAATTTCTTCGTTAAAATTGGTAAGTGAGTGCTTTAGTCTCCTGACAACAGAATTGCGATCTCAAAATTGCAGAAAAATGACGAGTAGCTGAAAAAATGGACCCAATTGATGTGATATATCGCACGCCGTTCTGACTCAAAATATGGCGTCCATCGAATCACCTTAAATTTACATTGACAGGTCGGAAGTTCGTCTTACGACGCACAATGTCAAAAAACAAATTAATTGTGTCGCCAGACAACACGTCCTGCAATACGTCATCAATTGAGGCTGGGTTCATGCTAATTTTATTGAAAATATCCTCAGAGAACCAAGGATAGGAAAAGAATCATTAGAACAAAAAAGAAAAGAAAAGACAGAAAAAAAGCAGAAGAGATTCAAGAAAAACACAGCATAACAGAGAAAAAATACAGAAAAATAACAAAGAAAACGACTAAACTCAGTTTAGAAATTTAATTTTTCCGTCTGATTCTTCGTGCCAGAGCGAAAGAATATCATCAGGGAAGTCAACTTTTTCAACCTACCGATCAGATAATTTTAGTTTAGAAATTTAATTTTTTCCGTCTGATTTTTCGTGTCGGAGCGAAAACATAAACCAGAAAAGTCAACTTGTTTAACTACCGATCAGAAATCAGTCACAGTCTTTACTTGGTCTTGACGCGGAAGGGTAAAATTGTCGACGAACGAACAAGGCCAGTGGCGAGGCGTGTATGATCGATTATCGATTTTTCCCCATTTTTGAAGCTATGGCAAAGAATTGATTATTAAGGTGCTTGTTGCGAACATCCTGGTTTTCGATCCTTTTCCATAGGTTTAAATGACAGATGAATCGATTTTCGCAAAGCACGAACGAGACATGGTTGCCGTGGGCTCAAACTGACAGATTCCAGCGAGTAAACGTGGAAAAATATGATTTCCAAGTCAATTTGGAAAGGGATGGGGGTGGGAGGAAATTTGAATAAGCACGCTCGAACCCGGATCGGAGTAAAAGTGAAAAGGACGAGAGTATTAGTAAACACAGTTATTTATAGGAAAGGAGGAAGGGCGCCGCTCCCCGGCTGAGGGTAGGGGGTTGAAATGCGCTAAATAAAATATATTACACAATATACGCAGCACTTAAGTTGATCAGTGACAAAATAGTGTCGGAGGGCATTAGGAGCCTCTTCGAGCTTGGATTTACATATCAATAACGCGCAGTCGTTGCGCATCTCGCAGTGCGCCCCGTGCCTAAGCTCTGCCTTTTTTGCATCTTCCGGAGGAGTCTCAACCTCCTCGGCTGAAAGGTGAACTTTAAGTGACGCGCGGTTTAAAGTTCGCATGGATCGTGCCAACTCCGGAAATCAAAAATTGACTCAAGCTTGACAATGATTCCACACAATGAAGAATTTGCACAAGAAAATGTTCTTGCTTCGTCTGAAGGGCTTCCCTGTTTAAAATCCCGGAGTGAAATCTGGGTTACATTTTATTCTGCGCGGCTTACGTGCCGATTGCAGAAATTGATAGGCAATGTCATGCACGAAAGGGATATGGAGGAATCCTATTGGTAAAAGCTAGTGGTTGCAATGGACAACACTGGAAAAACAAGCAGTGAACTCCAACACAATGTGTTGATAAGGCGCGTCATTAACTCGCACATATCAAACCCTTTAGTTTTCATTTACAGAGATTTCAAAAAAGGCAAGCAGCACAACAAGAGAATTCACGATCCAACACTGCAAGGTCAACGACGCACCTTGACGAGACCGTGTATTGTGAATCTAGAAAGCTATTCGAACAAATTTAAGTTTTTTGATCTACCTCAAGCAAAATCTTATCAGATTCTTGAAGAAAAGTGCTACGGAAAAATTTAAGCGAAGAAAGGAAAAATTTTGTCGAACTCCTAGAAGATAAAGTCGATTTAAAGGTATTTTGGGGCTAAAATACCCAAATCACCGGTATTATAAATCCCGTTATATTATTGAAAAGAAATTGACTCGATATAAATGCAATTGTATTAAATATGTCTTGATTTTGTTATTTTAAACGCCTTTTCATGCAAAGAAGCTCAACCATGTCCATGCTTTATTCATTCATGAATTGAATGTAAGCAATCCACATCCCGAAAATCTACGATTTGCCGTAAAAAATCGCAGAAACTTGATATACCAGGTCGATGTACCCACTCTTTGAATTTACCAATCAATTTAGTGAGTGCACGTATGTGAAAGTCAAAATGCTATAGTCATTTTGGGTGCATTCATTTTTCATGAAACAATTGTTAGTAATTTCAATCCCGAAAAACCATAAATTTTCCGTATAAAATCGAAAAAATCAAAATATGTCGACTCCCTGGCGTGAAAATTAAATTCTACGTGTGAAAATACTTATGTATCGATATGCTGAACAGAATGCTCGCATCTCCTCGTAATTTACAAACCGTTCCTATACTCATCTCAAAATTTTTCTCAGAGCTTTGTGTTGTAATCAACTTCCATTTAAACTCCGGTTTGATGGCCGAATCGGCTGCCCAATAAGCAAGCCATTTTTGAAGGGCTCTATGAGAAATTCGTGATATTATCAGCTCTTAGGAAATCACCCCATGGGTAAAAATGCTGGTATAAATTTTCGAGTGCTTAAAATAATTGTATTCAAGAAACTAAGGCATTAAACTATGGAGTCAATTTCGTTTTAATAATGTAACGGGATTTACTTGTCTTCAGGTCAAAACTCATACAAGGAAGCCCCGTGCAAGAGGCTAATTTTTTGTAATTTCACTCAATTTTTTCTCCTTTTTATATTTGAATTGCTTGTCACATTCTGAGGTCAATCATATTAAATTGTAATTTATACATTTCTTTTTTCCCCCTTCATTTTATTTTTTGTTTGCAGAAGTTTTGTTGATTTCTTCGGATTTCGAATTCTGTAACTTCTCTTCTATTTGGCCGATTTTTATGAATGAGACCTCTTTTAATTCGTGTTTTAACGGAGAGGAAGGAAAAAATTACTAAAAACTCGCGAAACAATTTTTTTTTGAAAATTGGACGAATCCCAGCGTGACGGTGAAATGGTTAAAGAAGCGTAAGTAATTGCATAGAATAAAGAGACTAACGTCAACAGAAGCGAAAGCCCCTGCCATTTTCATGTCAACGAAGCATACCGAAAGGAGGCTGTTTCAATAAGTACTGTTTACGTTTGCGGTTTTGGAGAGGTCGAATAATAACGGATACATACGTTTTAAGGAATTGTAAGAGTTTTCTTTTAACTTATTTATCGTTAAACCGAAGAAGTACTGTAAATTCGCTTAGAATTTAATGTTTTTTTCCACTTTTATATTTGTAGGTAACCTCGAAATTGGTTTCAATCTGCACAGAAAAATGTTAACATTGGTTCTTACGGAGCTTTCGCTTCTGTTGACGTAGTCTATTTATTCTATGGTAATTGGGCGAGGGGCTGAGGATCGTCGCTTGGCGACCGTCATTAGCTATTGTTCGTCGAGACGCCGACGCAGTGAGCAGGAGCGTGGGGAAGAGAAGGGTAAGTAGATTCCTGTATGAGCCACGTTTAGCTAATGGTCTAATGAGTCTCGAGGCTCATCACAGATTGCACTTACACAGATTGCACTATTAGAACACGGGTACCAACTTTTGAAAAGTATAACCGAGGTTACAGATCTGTCAAAGCAACGTTTTGAACAAAACGGAGGAGTTAAATTCTCATTCCGAGAGTGCCGACCTGCTCAGCCATCCTCGAATCAATTCGCTTGATTCTTCTTATATATGCATATTTTAAATCAGCGCGTCGCATTCTTAGGCTTTTTTTAAAAAAACCAAGTAACGTAGACTCTTGGTATTCACTGCACATAAACTAGAGACCCCCAGAATGAGAAACAACTTTAAATCATAATTATTGATGGATAAATAAACTTTTTACACGCTTTGGAAAATCTCAGAAGTTCGCGGTAGTCACTTTTCGGTAAGGAACTAAGGGACTCGGTTATTGTATCGAGCAGGGTTCGAAACGATCGCAAAGGCGGTATACTACGTATACGCGCCAAAAACACATTGGATCTAGAGTCCAGACTCTTGAAAACATTGACAAGAAAAAGGACTCTTGATTCAATCAGATTTAAGCTTAAATCAAAAGGAAATCCGCTCAAATTAAGAGGCTTGGTTCTTGATTTAAGCTTAAATCTGATTGAATCAAGAGTCGTTTCTCTTGTCAATGTTTTCAAGAGTCTGGACTCTAGATCCAATGTGTTTTTTTTCCAGTGAAAGGAGGTGAGATCCATCGTTTATTCCCTTAATCCACAGGAAATACTCATTTCAACCGATAGAATTGATTCATCTTAATATTTAATTTGAAAAATAGAATGAAATTGTGAATCAACCACTGTACTAATTGCGAGGGGCGTTGGTTCATTTGAAAGGTGTTGTTCTCAATGCTTCGGGAAAACTATAAATTATTTTCTGGGGTTCGTCCCCGATTTTTAAATCCCTAAAAACTCATAAATTGGATGAGGGGAAGTGGGGGTTTTTTGTTTTTTGTTTTTCGGAAAAGTTTTGTTGCTACGCATCTTACTTTACTGTTTGCTGTCTTTTTATCAGCTGTTTTCGTTCAACAATCATCATTAAGTGAGGTTACTTCCAACACTCAACTACCATCAACTTACATTTTTCTTTTCCCGCGTTTTTTTTTACGGTTTTTCATGATTGGTTCCATCTTTTTATCTTTTTCCTATTGCCAATTTTTCCTCATTAAGGCAATAACCTCCAAGTTTTTTTCTCATTTCCGATCAGAACTTTTCACGCTGTTTCTTTTCAATGTGTATAAATATGTTTATTATTAATTTCCATTTTCATTTCATCTTTTTTCTTCTGATTTATTTTTTTTAATTTAAAAATTGAACTTTTCAGTTATGATTTTGTTAAAATAATAATAATTTTTACTAATTTTAATTTTAAAAACAGTTGTTATGAGTGAAATTTTGAATGACCGAGGCGGTCGTCCTCCAAAACGTGGTCGCGTTTTCCACAATTCTTCCCATGTTCGTTTAGTGAAGCAAGAACTTAACTCTGTTATTAGTATAGAAAATCAAAGTTTCATTTCTTCATTTCGGAAGTATAAAATTGATGATCAGAACTTTGATGAAAATTTTGTTACCAAATTTTCAGTCGGTTCAATGAATATAATTTGTCATCATTGTGATGCTCGCCATTTTCAGGGTGAAATGTCCAATGGTCATTTTAATAACTGCTGCCAAAATGGCTTAATTTCTTTACCGAGTATTCGGACAAATACCGATTTGAAATCATTATTTTTATATTCTCCAAATTTCATAAAGCATATCAGAAATTATAATAGTGCTGTTGCTTTTGCCTCTTTCTCTGCAAATCGAATTGATATTCCGGGTGATGGACCTTATTGCTTTAAAGTTCAAGGATCCATATATAGGTAAGTTTATTTAATATTTACCGTTACGTAACGTACTTTTTTCAGTTTCTCAGTCCGTCCCTCCCTCCTTCCCACCTTTTAACGCATCCGGAATGCAGCTGCATTCCGGATACTGCATTTAAATCTTTCCTCTTCTGTTAGTTACTATTTGGACTTTGTCTATTCCGTTTTGTTTTTAAACATTTTAAAAATAAACAGTTCAGAGAAAATAATAAGACTTATAATTCTGTTTAATAGTGTTGTTATTATTTTATTACTCATCTCTAAATTTTATTTTTAGAATTATTTTTTAAATTTTATTTTATTTTTTATTTTAGTTTAAAGTTTACTAAATAAAATTACAATTTTTGAAAACATTTGTTATATTTATTCTCTCAAAAAAATAATTAGACCCGATTCAAAAACAAAACAGAAAATTAAATGAATATAAAAAAAAAAAAAAAAACATGTGAAAGTGAAAAGTGTACAGGAAAAATAAGGGGCTGCATAGCAGCCCCATAAGCCCCTAGTATTCCCTATGTTTTCTTTGTCTTTAACTTTGTCTATCAATCTCAATAATCAGCTCGTTGGTTTGGTCCCAATCAACCGGAGTGACAAAGTTTACGTAGCAGAATGCTTTCTTTCTGCGAAATGAACTTCAGTCTGAAACGGGCGAAATCAACCCTTTTGCGGAGTTAACTCCTTTATTACGGGGTGTATTTCACTGTCTAGTATTTATTTCTAATATCACACTGAAAACCGGAATTAAACACTATGTATTATGATTCCTAAGTTGTTAGAAAGCGAAACAGCTTCCCATCATGCGGTCTAATCGTGGTATTACTGATATTGCAAAGATGCGTTGAATGTCCATGTAGTACGTGGACACACTCGCAGTGCTTACTGAAGCGCGTTTCGCCTTCACATTTCTAAGTAGGCAAAACAGCCCCCCACGTGGTCGAATAGTGGTATCACCCATAGTGCAAACATGCGTTGAATGTGCGTGGAGCTATGGCCAATGGCCATCCTCCCATTACGTATACATAAGACATAAGAGCAAGCAGGCGACCAAAACTCGAATCGCCTTCAATGTTTGAGGTAGGCAAAACTGCCCCTCACGTGGTCGAATAGTGGTATCACTCACATGCGAAAGTGCGTCGGATGTCCGTGGACACACAGACAGTTTTTTCCTGAAGTGCGTTTCGCCCTCACTCTTCGAAGTAGGCAAAATAGTCTCCCACGTGGTCGAATAGTGGTTTCACTGTCACTTGTCTCTCATTCTTTGCATTCATATTTGCAACACTCTCGCAGATAGCATTCTATTCCTTTAAATTTGCACCGACTTTTGCTAATATGACTTTATGACCTTTTTCATCGCATTCTCCATCGTTGTACCTGAGTACTAAGTTTTTAGACATATTTTAGCAAATGCAAATGGGAATTTTACAACGTTTATTATTTTTCATGATTGTACTTTTTGGATTTACAAATGTGTAGCGATTTCAACGCCGTGAAATGACTATCGCGTAGGAAACTTCTGGAGAAATTAAAATTTGGGGCCAAGCAGTCGTTGTGGCGTGCAAGTTAATGGCACGCTGCGGCGCGGCGTGCTGTCTGCTGTCAGCTCGACATACGCACTGGCGCCTACAAACCTAAAGGGATACTTCAAGCATTGCGCAATGCGTGAAGTAGCCCTTTAGGTTTGTGGGCGTCGGTGCGCGTTTAGCAGCACGCCGGCGCTCCCGACGCGGGCGGGTGGTGAACGATTGCGAGGAGAGCTCCCTGGCCGAAAAAATCGTATGTCGTGTAATTTTGTTTTTTTTTCTTTTAACTTTCAACTTTCAAAATTACACACTGGTCGTGTGAAGTAATGAGGGAACTCTCAACGATAGATGAATATAGGCAGGTCGTGCGCCATGCGCGCTGCGGACGGCGCGGCGCAGGGCGGCCCTGTGCCCTGTCGCTCTAAACCATTTGCATCAGTTTTGTTCAATTTTTTCCCTAAGGGTTTACAATCATGAACCGAACCTTCGATCATACCAACCAAAATTTCGCTCAAATAGTCGGATGGATATAAAACACCGAGTGTTCGGCCCATACATGCCAGAACATTTTTTCAGTGTACCACTACACTGCCGCCGTGCTAAGGAAGAACACCGTCAGACGTTGCCAAATTTCCCTTGACAAATCACGAATTTTCGGGTAAATGTGTAAATATTTTTCTTCCGATTTCTCAGAGAATTTTGTCCGCAATCGGATCTATTCGTAAAAATTTTATTTCCAAAATAGATATTTTTAGAAAGGAAATTTAGCAACGCCTGAAGGCTCATACGGTGTTCTTCCTTAGCACGGCAGTGCACTTCATCAAAATTCTCTCATTGAACACATACGCTATTTTCCAAAAGCTCATTCTGACCATCCATTCCAGCCCATTCATTTCTGTAGATAAGACTGATTTTCTTCCCGCTATCCAATTTTCTTTGCGTTTTCATACGTTCGGCCGCAACAAAAAGCGGAGGCGAGCGGAATGTTCTCATAGTTAACCCGACGTCTAGTTACGAGTGTCTCCTCGGAACGGTTTTTCGGTGCATGGACCGACGAAACCGCCTTTCTCTAATTTGCTTCCGAAGCACCGACCGAGCGACTGCCAATTACTCTCCGGGCTGCACCTCCGACTGCGCTTTTAATTAAAATAAGTTATTAACTGATGCAGTCAGACAATCGGTTTTCCAGCGTTTAGACGCTCCGTGCTTTTCGCAGGGCGTAATTACCGTTAAGTCGTCCGCAATCGTGTAATTTTCTTATTAGATATTTGCAAACAATGCCCTTGCTTTTATGGGATTTCAATGGGCTCCCCGGATTAGGTTTCCAGCGAGTTAGCCGAGTGTGTTGATTCTCTAATTGTCAGGTTTCAATCGAGGCGATCTGCTTTGACTAACATGTTCATGCCTCAGGTTTTCCCTCGCCAACATGCTCTGTTTCGTCATTGAGTGAGCTATCTGTATTTAGTGCATTCGCTTATGAAAAGCTGATAACATGCATATATTCCAAGAAATTGTTTTACTTCGGGTAATTATACGTAAGGGATTGTCCATAAATTACGTTATGCACCCGGGGGAAGAGAGGAAGGGAGAGGCTCAGAGATGAAAAAAATCATGAAACTGAATAGATGTTTCATGGTGAAATTTTCGCGGTAAAACAGATCCTCATAGTGGAATTTTCTCAGTGGTATGAAATTTTATGTTAAACTTTTATTTTGCAGCTCTGAAGAAGCCTGACACTACATGACGTCACCCTTAAATCTGTAGGCACCATCTTAGATTTTATTAGATTAGATAGGGAATGTAATGTAAAGGGGCATATTTTTAAGCCATTAATTGAAGTCGTCATTATTTCATATAATTTTTACATCCTCAAAAATGCCTACTTAAACTTTTTCTCGGAAGTCCTGGATTCATCCTAGAAATTCCTTCAATTTACTGCTTTGGGGACCGCTCAAGTATTGCATAACGGACTCCGGGGGAGAAAGGGGTTTGAGCCAGTGTTACAAGGGTAGACGGGGGGGGGGGGGGGGGGGGGGGGGAGCCCAGCGTCATGTAACAAATCTGAGCTGGGAGGAAAAAAAAAACTTCAAAAAAAAAACGAGTTAATAATTAAAAATCTCGCCGTTCCCGAATGAATATGTTCGGTACTTTACTCAGCCGATGCTATGCTCCAAATCTAAGAAAAACCTCGAATTTTTCAAGCTATTCTCTCATAATTTTCTCGATTTTCTAAAAATGTTGGGTAGGAGTCAGGTCAGCGTTATGTATTTCAAATGGTGGTTGCGAAGGGGTAGAGGTGAGGTGGGTGTAGGGCTAGCTGCGTCACGGGTGCGATATAGGGGGGGAGGGGGTAAAAATCGGAAAAAGTGCGTAACGTAATATTTGAACGTCTCCTGGAATCACTTGAAAAGTTCTGATTCTTGCTTTACAAAGATATCATGAACCCTGAAATTGGTTTGACAGGAGCCAGCAATTCCAGCGGAAGAATGATTCACCCCAATATTTGCATTCTGAATGGTGAAAGAAGAAGGATT
Source organism: Bemisia tabaci (assembly GCF_918797505.1). Lineage (NCBI taxonomy): Eukaryota > Metazoa > Arthropoda > Insecta > Hemiptera > Aleyrodidae > Bemisia > Bemisia tabaci. The sequence goes on along the minus strand of NC_092794.1, from coordinate 10,194,717 downwards.
TGTCATTTTCATTTTATGAGACATGCTCGGCCAAAACATCTTGTCTACCTTCGATTTTCATGGGGGATAAATGTTTTTTTCTTAACTGGGTAGATACCCGGCCCGGCGAGCTAGGGTCGCGCGCCCGAACAAACATGAAGGGCTCTATTTTTCAACTCTCAGAGCGGACTTATCATTTGTCATTGCGACAGAGCCCCGAACGACGTATTGATACCAGTGGCGCGGCGTGCTTTGCGATATATTGATTTTCATGCCATTTAAACCTATGGAAAAGGATCGATAAACAGGGTGTTCGCAGCGAACACCTTTCTAATCGATTCTTTACCGTAGGTTCAAATGGCATAAAAATCGATGTATCGCAGTTTACGACACGCCACTGATTGATACTGGCGGATCTTTCAAGGCTCGTTTTCCATCAATTTCCTCCAAGCGCTACTCAAAAACTCGACCCGTCAAATTCCACTAGTATACGCATTGCCATCCCGATAAAAATTGTTACTAAAATTCCAGTTTTAAAGATGTGGAATGACAAATACTTTTCCGAGGTAAAGTGGTGGAATAGTGCTGGGTCTACACTAAAGGTTGGTAGTTTCACCATAAATCAAAGAAAACATGTAAAACTATCACATAATGCAAAACGGAAAGTAACTTTTACATTTCTTAGAATTAAAACATTGACAAAAATAGAATATTGGGTAAGAAAAATAAGTAGCCTGACGGCAATAATAGAATGGTATCATTAATATAAACTTCGAAGGATTCTGCCTTTTTCTATTTCACTCGAGGGGAAGTGTCCCCTCCCCGCCTCTCTTCCCCACCCGGTGACTGACGCTGCGCTGTGCTGAACGGTTCAGCCTGAACCTTTCCCTACGTCTGACCGTTCCCCTTTCCTCTGTCAATCGAACCATGCCACCGCTTACGCATTGTCGTCGCTCGCCCACCCAGGTACCAGGGTACATGCCTAGCGGCCAGCGGTCAGTTGATGACAAATCTCGCTCATGCTCCCACGCAACGCATAGATTACGCCAGCAAATTATTTTCCGAATGATTAGAATTTCTTCGATAGTAATTTTCTTTATTTATTTGACTGTACTTTTTCTCTGCTTTACTGTGTTTTCCTTGGTTCTCTGCTGTGTTTTTCTTAAATCTCCTCGGTGTTTTTATTTTATCTTGCTCATGCTCACACGCAGCTGAGCTCAGATTACCCTAGTGGAGTCATTTTCTTTGTTATTTTTCTATATTTTTTTCTCTGTTATACTGTGCTTTTCTTGAATCTCTTCTGCGTTTTTCTGTCTTTTCTTTTCCTTTCTGTTCTAATATTTCTTTTCCTATCCTTTGTTCTCTGAGGATATTTTTGATAAAATAAGCATGAATCCAGCTTCAATGATGACGTATTGCAGGACGCGTGTCGCCTGGCGACACAATTAATTCGCTGTTTAACATTGTGTGTCATAAGACGAACTTTCGACCTGTCAATGTAAATTTAATGGGTTTTGTGGGATTTCTTAGGCCCAGCTCAATTGAATAACGGCAAATCAAATTTGAGTAGCAGGCCCACCGGGAATATAAATGAAATTTCCCGCTGGGTAACTTTTTATTATTTTAACAACACTGTAAAAAAGGGAAATTTATATTAATACTTATCATTTAAGGAAGCGCAACTAAAATTTCAGTAATATTTTTCAGAAAAGTAAAAAAAAAAAAGTGGCTAAAGATGGTTCCTCACTTACTCGTGGTGTTGGCTGTTTCTGCTAAGTGGGAACCGTCCATTTCAAGATACAGTCTATCTCTTGCCCCGTCATTATTATTCTACAAGTTAATTGTGGAGTGAAAATTTAATAATATTTTTTATGAAATCTTCTTAATAAAGTGATAAAAAATTCGCAACCACTACAAAATCGGCTCGCGAAGCGAGCCGAATGTCACTCGCGTAGCGAGTGACCGGGGGTCCAGGGGGCGCAGCCCCCCGGCTAGACGTGACGGGCGCGCGAAGCGCGCCCAGAACGGCTAGTATGTACTGTAATTGCTCTCAAATGAAAAGGAAGAGATAAAAAAAAGGTAAACGGCTATCTCCCAGGAAATTCAAATCTTATCAAAGGAAATAACGTCTGAGGGTTCATGATATGGCGTTCTTTCTTAGCACGGCAGTATACGGAAGTAATTGTCTGCGTACACGGAGAAAAAAACTTCCTGCGTGAGACCCGAAGTTGAGGTCATACAATTCATACATGGATCTCTGATGTTTTCGGATCACGTATCTAAAAACTTGAGGTCGAGCTGCCGAAGTTCGGGTCAGACATTTGAAGTACTTCGATAGATGTATACCGAAGGGCTCGGGTCACACATCTGAGGTACTCCGGTACAAACCGAAGTGCCTCGATGTCTGACTCGAACTTCGGCAGCTCTACCTCAAGTTTTCGGATGCATGATCAGAAAACTTCAGAGATCCATACAACCTCAACCTCGGGTCCCATGCACGAAGTTTTTTTTCTCCGTGTAGATTTTGCAACCTCGAAATGGAGTTCCGTTCGTTCGTTTGAGAAACGACGAAATGATCCGTGTCCCTGGAACGCGAAGGGACGGGGATTTTTGAGAAGAACGGATGGGCCGGGACACATCTTAGCGGGATCCAGAACCGCGCCTATTAAAAAGGGAAAATATCGCGGAAAACGCGACCTTTCAAAGCTAATCTACCGCAAGGAGGGTGAGGGGATCGGGGGAGGAGGGGGGTCCCCGATATGCAAATGCCTGCATCCACTCCTAATGCCTGACAAGACGGAAAAACGTCTCGGAGAATTCGTCGTCAATTCCGCCCGATGATTCCGTCATGTTTTCTTGTCGTTTCGGCGATAGTGAATTCAACGCACCCGCGGATAAGTCAAAGGGAAGCTCGCAGACACTTGCCGAATCTTCTCGAAATTGCGGCTGTGAATCCGGTTGAAATTGTCGGCTTTCAGCTCGGCACCAAGGAGCTGAACTTCTTTTCCGTAAAATCAGGTTGATGATAAATGGATCACATCTCGCAAAAAGGAATCAGCATGATTACAGTGTTTTCAAAATCGTGCAACTTTTTATTTTCTTTTGAAAACACTTGACATGTGCACAATATTAAAATTTACACGGTTTTTTCCTTTAAAATTAAAAATTTGTTAGTAGGAAGTGATAAGTCAAAGGGAAGCTCACAGGCACTTGCCGAATCTTCTCGAAATTTCGGCTGTGAATCGGGTTGAAATATTTCATGAAACACGAGGCTGTTAGGATACGTCTTACTCCCCAAGGGTTAGATTACGCAGCCTGCAATTGAACACATAAAAATAGAAGAAAGTCCTAGCTTTTTTCATTTTGCGAAACATGGAAAGGAACCGGCTTTTTTCAATATCTTTCATAAATTACTGAAATTTTACGAAATATTTCACGTGAAATTTCAAGATTTTATTTTTCATGAAATTTTGCCACCTGCAAGTACAATCACGACGGCTCAGTTTATCACCTCGAAAATTCACAAAAATTAGCTCTTTGGTGATAAAGGAGGGTTTGAAAAATTCTAAAGCGAAATATTTTTGCTTTTATTTTTCTCTTTTTCTCTTCAAATAAACCGCAAGAGGGAGCTTTAATGTATTTGCAGTGCGATAGCAGAGGTTTCAACTTTTTTTTATCGCCAATCATTATTTATTCAGATTTTTTTCCATCCCCTCGCAGGACGATGATGCTCTGATTGTCTCGATGATTTCAGCCAATGACATAGTGATACGTTCTGGAAGCGAGGGGCGGATAAATTACCCTTGTCGGTGAAAATCCATATCCATCACCGCGACCGAAACAACAATAATCCATCGCAAACAATTATTAAAAAAACCTACAAAGTCGATTATAATCTAAATGATCCCGTATGCAACAGACGCAGGCTCCAGGGATAGGGGCCGCGTCGAAGGAAGGAGGATATGGAAAACAAGGGGTTAAGCGGATGGGGCAGCTAATGCTCAAACAAGTAACGGTCGGTATTTATGGCTATCAGTCATTAGATCAATAAGACTTTGCATCCAGAATGAGTCATGCATAGTTAATTAGCTACCAGAAATTAATTTATTTTAATTCTTTGGTTCTCATGCCCGCGCACACTCCGCGATTCCTCGCTGCGTAAGGTTACTCACTAACCCGCGTTGCCAGCCAATTTGAGCTTTTTATTTTATTTTATTTCGTTTTCTTTTTCTTTTTTTTAGCGCGGTGGTCACTGCTTTCTGCCTTTATCAAGTTGCTGCTGTAGCCTGATCGAAAGCTGTCTTTCCGTATAAAAAAACCACAAAATGATACAAAAATATTTCCATTTGATATCCGGAATTAATTTTTCATCTAGTTTGTTTTGGGGTTATTAAAAGAATCAAAGGCGGCTCCAGCAATTCGGCAACACCGGATTTCCTCCATTTAAACCCGTGCTAAATTATCGATTCTTGAAGGAGCCCCTGGCCTCTCAAAAAATCGATACTTTCCCATAGGTTTAAATGGAGAAAAGACAATTTTGCCAATTGCTGGATCCGCCAATGAAAAGAAAAATGATAGACATAAAATGATAAGGGTACCCCGTAAATTTTACACGATTGCAATTTAGGCTGTCATTTAGATGTGGCTCAATAAGCGACAAAATTGTTAATACAAGAAAAACAGTAATTTTTTGCCGCAATTTTAATATTCTACAACACAGGATGGCCCACACGGTTATTTTAGGTCGCAAAAAGTTCAGGACCCGCGGGGATGAATCGGGAATCCTAATTTTAAAGTCCTTGAGTACCCCAGTTTCCCTGCGGAGGAGGGTTAAAAGGAGGGTTCCTCATTTCAAAATCTCGGATTTTCGTCAAAATTTTGAAATTATTTAATCGAGATCGCAAAGTACGGAAAATTCCAACGTATACCGTCACGACGGAATTCAAAATTGTTCCACTACTCCCACATTGAGGAAACAGCGCTTCCCTTCAAAAAAATTTAAGTCGCTGTGGGAAAAGTATGTTTTCATGCGTATTTGACCTCAAGAATCAAAATTTGAGGATCTCGTCCCCCCCCCCAAGGCTCCTCTGCTGGGATATAGGGAGGAGGGGGCCCAACAATAGTTGAATTTATAAGTTCAGTTTATTCGTTCAGGGTACGAACTTGTTTTTGAGTACAGGGGATCACTGTACCGAAAATAAAAAAATGTTTTGACCCATTTGATGCTGAAGACCTAGATTGAGCCCCAAAAAGAGGAACTGATCAAGGTCCAATTTGAAATGAACCCTTTTTATTTTTGCAAGGGTTAGTCTCGGTTTTGTATAGCATTGGTCAGTTGTAGCCGTGGATATGATCTCCATTTTTTCACCGATACGGAAGACATGAGAAACCAAGAGCTTCCAATCTGACAGGCCTCGCGGAGGCAGAGCAATAGGGAGTGGACAGAGCATCAAGGTGGCTAATTAAAAATTCAGACGTTCCTTGTCCGCATACGTGAGGGATGCGGAAAGGCTTTTAAAAGAAGGGATCCCTCGCCGCGGAAGATACCTGAGCCGGGCGCGATAATTAAAACCCAAACGAAGGGATATGCAAATCCTTTTTCGAGCCCTCAAAGGTTCTGCGCCTCGAGCGGCCCCGGTACGGGCCCAGAGCTTTGTTTTTTCGTCCCGGCTTTGATTTCCTTCGAAACCCTCATTGTTTTTTCCCGCCATGGCATTGATATTCAAATCCGAGCTCGTTCCCACGAAAAACCCCGGAACTGTTTGATTAATCATACTCCTTCGATTTTGGATCCGATTGTTTTCGTCCCGCAACCCTCCCCCCCCCCCCCCCTCCGTCCGTTCGGTCCCTTTAATAGGCGATATCAAATTGATTACGACCGAGTCTCTATAATTAATTCCCCTAATTTTCGTCGAGGATTTTACGGGGCACCGTTCGCGCACATACGCACCTCGGCTCTCGTATTTTTTGTTTTAATTGCGGATCAAAAGTGTCATTATCAATTGCGGTGATATTTTCGAAACTGAAGCCGTGAGAGCCCCGGCATGCAAATGCCGGCCAGGTATTGTTTCTGGATTTCGGGGATATAGACTTATGCAAATTATGGCGAACCCGTTTCGGAGGCTGGGACGCGCTATTGACTCGTTGACGACTCGGGGTTAGTCGTGTGAGAATCCGATTGCTTATGGGGCTCATAAGAGCGTGTTAACTGAATGTAAGTACATGAGCGAAACAGTGGCGTGGCGTGCTTTGCGATTAATCGATTGATCGGCCATTTAAACCCATAGAAAAGAATCGATAAACAGGGTGTTCGCGGCGAACACCTCAACAATCGATTCTTCTATTTTGATTCAAATGGGGAACTGTCCGAGAACAAGACATCAGAGCATGCACACTTTTTTATGATAAGTCAGAAAGTTCTCGTAATAAAGCTAATTTAAAGTTCCGAACATCTTTAGGAAGTTCTGTCCCGATTTTTCTCATCGATCACCAACACCAATGGACACCGTCGTTACCACATTTAACGAATCAGATCCGTTGGTTCGAAAGGTCGAATCTTTTTTAGAACCACCTTGCGAGGTGGTACCAAAATCACGCATCAACGTTGCGATTCGTTAGTCACCGAATCGGAAGTTCCGAACTCAAATAGACCGGCAGCTCGGAAAGGTCTGAATACACGATCAAATTTCGAACAAATTATGATCAAAATAGACCAGTTGATGACTGATGGCCACCATACAACAGTCCTCTTTGATCAAAATAGGACGAACCGTCCTGTTTTGATCAGAATAGACCATTCATTGCCACCGTTCGTCATTATCTGCCGCCCGAAACATTTCTGTTAAGTTTTCATTTTAACAGTAAGCAAAGTAATGATTTTGAGACTGATGACTCCCGAATTTTTTATGGTAATTGGTTCGGGAATTTGATCGTGTATCGAGACCTGAAGTTCGGACACAAAAATAGTACCGAACCTTCAAATAAAATTCGCTTACAGGGAATGTATTTTATAGTCTTCCGTCTGAAAACGTGTGATCGATGGCATTGTGCACTTCTTTCAAGGTCACAGACTCATCCCGGAGGTCCAACCTCCGGGCGGAGGGCGAAACTCGGGATTTCCTCGAAAGCTGTCGTCGGCGCTCGACTCAACTGTCCCCGGCAGCGTATGCAACGCGCACGACTCGGCCGCTCGTGTATTTGCATAGCACCCGGGCGCTGGGGACCCGGACGAGCCGCGTGCATTTTTTATAAGTTGCTTTCCGGGCTTAAGGCCGGGCGGAAAAGCGGGGACCGGGAGCGAAAAGTGGGAAGTAGGTACTCGATAGGAATATTTCATGGTGAGATGTGCGAGTGAGACGCCGCGTCTTGTGTTTGTATTGCCGTGTGTGCCCGGGTCTTTGTCGCTCGGCGAGGATCATGCGGGCTCCGACAGGAGTGGTCTGTCCTGGACCCGGGCCGGGGTCTTTCCTTTTATGCCCTTCCCACCGCGTTGCGAAATTTATGGCCGCCCCTCTCCGAAACGAGAGGCTAATACTGTCACCTACTGGCCGAAGTTTCACAAGCGCCATGTGATGTTCAAAAATTTCCGCCGTCATTTTATGTTCTTAGAGAAATTGTTCAACGAAGCTGTCCGAAAATTTCACTGAATTCTCCTCGTGCTGCCGATAAAGTTTAGTGAAGAAATTTTCGAACAGATTAAGCCAACAATACATCTGTAAAAATTTAAAATGGCGGTGGAAATTTTGAAACGTCCCACCGCGTTGCGAAATTTATGGCCTCCCCTCTCCGAACAGAGGGGCTAATACCGCCACCGAACGGCCGAAGTATCACGAGCGCCACGTGGCGCTTAAAAATTTCCGCCGCCATTTTATATCTTTTACAGAGAGATCGTTCAACGAAGCTGTTCGAAAATTTCACGGAATTTTCTTCGTGCTGCCGGTAGAATACTGTGAAATTTTAAAACAGATTCTTTTAAAAAAATTTCTGTAATTAAATAAAAATGACGGTGGAAATTTTGAAACGTTGCATGGCGCTTGTGATACTTTGGCCGGAAGGTGAGGATATGTATCGCTATATTTCCTATTTTTCCATACCCCTCGACCACAATATAACGCTTCATAAGGGGTCGTCCCTAAATTACGTAACGGCCCAAAGGGGTTAGGGGGTCTTTGCTAGCGTTACGTGGCGTTACCCGGGTGTGAGGGGGACATAGAGCGAAGCGTTTCGTACCGAGTTTAAGCGATTTTTTTAAGGATTCCGGAGGAGTTTTCGTCGCTCGTCTTCAGAAGTTTTAAAGAATCGCGAAAATATTCTTTGCAATACTTGCTTTTTTCCTCTCTACACTGGAAAAAAAAACACATTGGATCTAGAGTCGAGACTCTTAAAAACATCAACAAAAAAACACTCTTGATTCAATCAGATTTAAGCTTAAATCAAGGACCCAGCCTCTTAATTTGAGAGGATTTCTTCTTGATTGAAGTTTAAATCTGATAGAATCGAGAGTCCTTTTTTTTGTCAATGTTTTCTAGAGTCAGGACTTTAGATCCAATGGTCACCTCCGGGGATTGAGCTAGGGACCTCAGTGTTGGCAGCGAACTGCCTTGACCACTACACCACTTGAGCTGAGCATTTTCTCCACCAAGTGTCGACTGTAATTTTTTGGACCGTTGTGGTTACCTTCGAGTTCTGATGTGCATCGTTTACTTTGCACAGTGGATTATCAACAATTTGTTAAATTATTTCTTGTGTTGCATGAAGTAATGAATAAAAGAAGAAATGCCGTATGATTTTGAAAGAAAGTTACTGCATCCTTTCAATTTCGTCGCTCACCGTTCATTGTTTTATGATTTCTATCGTTTTATTTCCTCTGTATTTGTTTCTGCTGCAAATTTTTTTTGAGCAGATCATTTTTCCGGTCCGTTGACGGAAGAGAAATCGGAGGAGAAAGGATGTATTCCTCGGTGTCATTGTCTCTGTAAATAAACCCACGTTATTATACTTTCCAGCCAACGGATATGTGTGGTCCCTTTTGATATGAAACAAATAAGGAGGCTAATTTTTTATTTTTTCGAATCGATTCACTGGGGACTCAATCTGTACGTGAAACTTGGGTCCGCAGCTAATGAGAGAGGTTTGCAAGCGCCCTCGAACTGATGAGCAAACAACTCCTGCATGAGTGCTTCTCGAAGTGTTTCAAATGCTTCCCTCCTCCATGAAAGCAAGCATTTCGTATATTTTTAATAATCTTTCTCAACACGTGATCCTTGAAAATATGTGGACTGCATTTTGCAATTTGGAACCACTATCTCTGGCTCATTGCAGAAACAACGTATGGTGCCCACAAGTTTCCCCTTGCAGATAGGTGTTTAAATGGATGACCAAGAAATATTAGGTCCCTTACTGCAAAAGTGGTCCATATAGTAAGTACCGAATTTTAAATGACCTTAAAAATATACGTTTAAATGCAATCTAAAACACCCTAGATAATCTGTGCATGCTAATTGAGGCACTTGGTGTGGAACAAACATCTACCTATTCTAGGCAAACGTGAGAAACTACGTAGTACCTATAAAGAGGGATTCTCGTCCAATATACACGACTAAGCACAGGTGAGAATTTCATGAGCGACACCACCCGCAGCGCACTATGTTCCAAAACTCAATGATAGGAAGAAATAAGTCGGATAATGACTGAAAGATCACGAAAGTTTCGTAATAGATGTCATTTTAAGTCGCTAATTTCGAATTTGATGTCAAATTGCCTACAGTCTAACAACCTAATTTTTCAATTGTAGGCAAGTTTATGGCACGTTGTGGCGCGGCGTGCTGCCAGCTCGAAATGCACACTGACGCCTACAAACCTAGAGAGATTTTTCAAGCATTGCGCAATGCGTGAAGTAGCCCTTTAGGTTTGTAGGCACGGCGTGCTGCCAGCTCAAAACGCACACTGACGCCTACAAACCTAGAGGGATACTTCAAGCATTGCGCAATGCTTGAAGTATATATTCCCTATCAGTAGTGGAGGCGTCCGTTCACCCCTCCCATCCCAACTGTTTTTTCCCCTCTTGAAATTAATAGGTGTTTCCTCCAAATCATTATCAAAATCTGGGAGATCAATTACGAAAATTTTGCCAATTTCAGGTTTTACCATAATAATCTGTTAGTAAAAGCTCTATCAGCGTTACTCCCAATTCCACGGACTCGGTGAATGGTATAATTTAAAAGTTTTGAAATGACAACTTTTAGCTTTATCTTAAAGGATGGGCTTTACGGTGATTTTTAGTTCTGATTCGATTCGACCCCGCGCACCGTCTTTCTTCTGAGTATCGTCTTGCGAAACCTTTAAAATTGACCTGATCATGGCTTCATTGCAGTCGTAAATAGCACATGAGAAAATTTATGGGGATCGCGTTGTCACGTCCTGAGTAGTGGCAACTGCGCCAAAAGTCAGTGCTTCACCTTCTTCCCACTCAGCTACAGACAGCGGCCCCGAGGCCCCAGACAATAGACAGAATAACTAAAGCCCTGCTTTTTTCTGTCAATATTTACCAGCTCGATTTTTACCCTCTTCTTCTCCTTCTTCCTCTGATCATCGTTGATTGTTTTCAGATGAGTTGCGACTCTTCACAGATTTCTGCACACAGGGCCCACCAATTGACCTGCGCCGCCAGCTCGTAGCAAAAATCCTGACCTACCTCTGTTGTTGAGTTTCTTAGAGAATCAGCGTCCCCAGTTTCATTTTTACTTCAGCTCATGAAGCTTTTTTTCTGTGCTGATTCTCAACGCGTCTTTTGTGGCCCTATGGGCTATTTATTGAAGTTTACAGACAAAAAAGAGAAAGAAAAAACGGAACGATTCCTATTGATGCGAAGCGGTTGGTTGCAAATGACAAAGGAGATAAGTAATACTACCACACTGAGTTATGATAATAAGCAATTAACCAGTCGTTGCTTTACCATACATTATTTCTAACTTATAATAATTGTATATGTTTCCTCTAATTGGAAGTTACAATAAATAAAACTCTAAAAAAAAAAAAAAAAAAAAAAAAAAAAAAAAAAAAAAAAAAAAAAAAAAAAAAAAATAAACCATACTGAGGAAAGACGTCGTACGAACTTCCGAATGTTGTTAAATTTACTCTATAAATAGTTCTTTTCTATGAAAGTTATGGACATTAATTACAAATACAAAGCTGTAGATAAAAAAGACATAAGGAATATGGAGGGATCCTATTGGTGGAAGCAGGTGGTTGAAATGGACAAAGAAGGTAGGTAATAGACTAACTACCAGTAACCCATGAGAGACCCTATATACTGATAAAAATAATTGTGTTCTTGTGTGTTTTTTTTTGTTAATATAGAAAATGGACGACAAACCATCAAACATTTTGTATTGATTTTGGTACTGTTTGCGGTGAACTAAGCGCAAGACATAATGGAGAGCTTGAAAACATGCATTTTTCCGATTGCGACATACGTATTCACTTCTCGTTTTTTGTTAAATTTCTTCAAGAAAACTAGCTGACAATTTTCTCCTTAAATTGTCAACCTAACACTGGAAAAAAACACATTGGATCTGGAGTCCAGACTCTTGAAAACATTGACAAGAAAAAATACGCATGATTCAATCGGATTTTTGCTTGAATCAAAACGATGCATTTTGCATCCACTTAAATTAAGAGGCTTGGTTCTTGATTTAAGCTAGATTCTGATTGAATCAAGAGTACTTTTTCTATTTTCTTGTCGATGTTTTTAAGAGTCTGAACTCTTGATCCAATGTGTTTTTTTTCCAGTGAAGGCTAGGGTTATTTTGTGTTTTACTTCGCGTATTAACCAATATTTTGTGTTGAAATTTCTCTCTCTCTGTGTATAGTTAGTCCATCATTTTCTTCCTCAGTCCATACGAACCACCCATCTCAACCAATTGGATCGCTTTATGCTCCCTTTGTATTCTTTGTCTACCAAGTTCAATGATCAGCCTGCTGTATTATTCATCCCGCGCGGCATGAAAGAATCGATGTACTCGGAATTTTTCAAGAGATTTCGCAACGGCATTTGTTATTCAATAATCCCGTTTAATTCCTAATTTGGTTCATTATGTCCCCGCCGATTGTTCCGCTCCGTTTCGGATCGTTCCTTCGGTGAACGGTTCCCCGACGAGGAACGTGCTTTTCCGATTCCCCGAGGACGGAAAAAGTCAACAAAGCCTCGCTCGCACCGTTGACTCTGGTATCGTGAAACATTTGTATTCTTTCCTTTCATAAGAAAATCGTCTCCCTTCCGCGCTTTTTTAGAGTCGGTGCTCCCGTTTCCAGAGAACGCGGCCGTCCAATTGTGGTCCTTATTGGAAGTGACTGAATTTTTAAAAGCCAGTTATAGCTCTCGACGTTGAATAGCCTTATTGAAAGGCTTTCCAGCAAACAGAGACTGAATGGAGCGACATCATCTGCAGTTTTTACGGTCCTTTATCCTTGAATTTTGTTTCACTTGTATCCTCAAGGTTATCAGCATTTTCGATCAGTGGCGTGGCGTAATTTGCGATGTATCGATTGATTTGACGTATAAACCTATGAAAAAGGATCGATAGATAAGTGTGTTCGCAATGAAAAGTCAAATAATCGATTCTTCACTATAGCTTCAAATGGAGAAATATCGATAATTGATCATCCACGCCTCGCCGCTGTTTCCAATGAGGCTGGAAAAAGCCGTTGACTGCCGTTGTTGCAGCGTTTGACTGCTTTCAAATACCACCCTGATGTTTTCCACGTATTCGTTCAATGCTCCATCATGATTTTCTCCAGATTTCGGACGTTGAAAATTTTGATTACACCCCAAGTGAAAACTATTTCTATTCCTCACGATTTCATCATTTGTGCTTTTGTCTTCCCCAATCTACAGCTACTTCCTAGTTCTGTCACTTGAACATCTTGCGTCTAACTTTTCACTAAATGCGCTGTAATATACAGGCGAAAAGTCAATTTGGCCTCTAAAAAATCTTCAATGACGCCTAAAAATCGGGCTTGATGCGCCACATGGCTCCTTAAACTCAAAGGTGAGTTTCGAACACTGATTGGCGCCAAAGTCAGCTGGAAGCATAGTTGAGATTGTGATCATTTTTTTCAGTGTTCAATTCGACGAATGTCATCGAAAAACGTCCATCGCCAAGAATAAAAGCAATACTATGCGTGTCTACGCACAATGAAAAAGTCGGAGAGAGACTGAACGCACCCTCCTCAGGTGGTGTAATCAAAGATACGATCATCGGCAAAGGAGGAAGAAGGAGCCTCCAAAAATGGGGAATTACCGAGGGCGAAGGGGGAAGACTCAATATCATCACTCAAATCCCGAGGCGCAGTGCGGTCCCGTCCTTCCGCAGTTCCAATAACGCCGTGTTTGCAATTGTTATGTAATTATGTCACTCTTATTATACATTATTGCGAGGAGCCGGAGGGAAGAAGAATAAGAGCTGGGAGGGAGCCGCGAGTAGGAAGTATTTTACGAATGCGAAAGCGCATAACTGGAGCTAAGGGTGCGAGCGATAATAGCCCCAACCCCTTCCCCAGGCGTCTTTACACCTGCTTTCGTTTTTAATATATATTTTGCATCGCTCCGCGCCCGTTTCGGGTGTATTGGATTTATTTTATTGGAGTCAAAGCCGGGGGTTTCATCAGTCTATTCCGCGTTCCTTGCTGTTATACCGTTAACACGCCCTCTTCCGGGCGGGATTGTCTTTGATTCAAATTCTTCATTTTACTCAACTCCTCAAACTTTTCAATTTTTAGGCAGCTCTCTACGTCGGATTTGATTTATACACATTTATGTGCAATATTTCTCCCATTACTAATTGGATCGCGTTAAGAAGAAATGGGACCAAGCAACATCAGCTATTGCTAAATTTAATTGGAGAATTGATTTTTCCTACAGGGTCATTCAAAAATCACGCACCACTGGCAATAAGGGGGGTGGCAATTTGAAATTTTTGAGTTGCACCCCGCCCCCTCACCCTGAGGGAGTCAAAAGCTGGAAAGTACCTAAAAAAGTTGCCCTCTCAATATGAGGAAAAACGTCACAAACCGCAAATCGATATCTTAATCAGAACTAAAGTTACGGCCGGTGGTGTGTGACTTTCGAATAATCCTGTATGAAAACGGTTGTGCGGATTTTTGTGCAAATTTTAGTGAAGTTTATGCATAGTAAACCGCGCAAACGCTCTCTTTAAAAAAATTGAAATGTCCAATTAAATTTGGTAACAGCAGATATGACTGGGTTCCTTTCTGCTAAATGCGATCAAATTGTTTTACTTTATTGTGTGTTGAATTTAGCACTCAGAAAAAAAGTTCGTTGTATGTGCTTCATTCCGACTGTATTGTTCAGTAATTTCGGTTCATGCTTGAACAGTAAAAATAGTTCGGTAAACCTATAATTTGGTTTATGTAACCGACCTTCCAAACTAAATCGAATCGTACAACTAGTAAGGTGGCATGGATGGGACTAAATTAATAGCTCTGTTGCGCGAACCATACATACGTCACATCCAATTAATGTGACCCCGGAAGTGTCCCTCCATCACTCGCATGAATTTCATATTCCCCCTAAATAATCAAAAAAATGTTCTAGTTAAAACATTGCTCTAGACTTTTTGTCTTCTCTTTCTTTTGGGACTGAATTGGGACTTTGAAATAAGCCCAGAAAAAATTGAAGTTTTTCCGCATTTCAAGGAGATCGTACTCCCTCGACGTGCAATATCGTAACCTCTGATTTTGCGCACGGAGAGATTACCGGACCGACGATCATGACGTCACATGGCATTGTTGCAAGTCGGAGACACGTGATGAAATTCGAATTTGCTCGAAAGCCCAGAATCGAGGGGGGACCCAGGACCACCCAGGGGACGCGCATTGGGGGCACGTAACCCACCGATGCGGACTCTTAAAGGCTCCCCTGCCTACAATCCTATTTCTCAGCCCGACGGTAAACGCGAACGTATCTGCGGTCTACCGGCCCGACTTCAATTTCATCGGTATCTCCAGTTGCCACATACTCATGGGAAATCGACAGATTTTATGTTTTAACTCACCCTCTATGGGCTCCTTCGTAAAATCAACATGAGACACAACTATTAACATCAACACAACTATTTTAAATCTGTAAATTCTCTTCTCTGTTGAGTATACCAGGCGTTTTACCGTGTTGCGCTGTCTTCAAATTTTCGAATTAGCACCGACACCGAAAAAAATTGAATGTTGCTTCAGCATTTATAATGCTAAAAAAATGTGTGACAAGTATAAATGCTAATTTTACAATTAAAAAAATGCAACGTTAACTACTTATGAACAAATTGATTATTGAGGAAGCAATTTTTTTAATTTGAAATCAGCTTTCGACACTTGTCGCACATTATTTTAACAGTTTAAAGTTTAAAAAATTTATTTTTGACTCTAATTTTAATTTTCGGAATTTCTTGGCTTTGTTTCCCCGCAAAATGGTGTGGACCCAGCACCATTTCTCCACCTTGTTAAATGCTAAATCAACATTCAAATTTTACCGTGAACGTATTTCATTGCCGAGCATCGTCCAAGAAATTGCGCCGCAAAGTGACCAGGGTGGTAAAATTTCATGAAAATTAAAATCTTGAAATTTCACGTGTAATATTTCATAAAATTTTAGAAATTCATGAAACATATTGAAACATGCCGTTTTCTCATGTTTCGCAAAATGTAAACATTGTGACTTTCTTATATGTTAGTGTGTTTGAGTGCGGGTTGTATACTCTAGCCCCTGAAAAATATTAAATATTTCACAGCCCCGTGAAATTTCAAGAAATATTTCACTGAAATTTCCAATCTTCCATTGCTCTCTCACGTTTCATGCCACCCTGGGAGTGGCTAGAGCAATGTTCGAAACTCACCTTTAAGTTTTAGGAGCCATGTGGCGCATCAAGCCCGATTTTTAGGCGCCATTGAAGATTTTTTAGGGGCCAAATTGACTTTTTGCCTACATATTACGGCGCATTTAGTGGAAAGTTAGACGTAAGATGTTTTCGTAGCAGAACTAGGGAGTAGCTGTAACTTGGGGAAGACAAAAGCACTAAGGATGAAATTGTGAAGAATAGAAAAAGCTTTCACTTGTAATGCTGAAAATTCCGAATATAATCACCTGTATGAAAATTCAGAATTTTAGGGGGAATTTTTAGGGGCCACGTTGGCGCAGAACCTTCATTTTTTAGGCGCGTTGGCGCCTGTGAGTTTCGAACACTGGACTAGAGCTAGTACCAGCACAAATAATTCTCCCATCAAGACGTGTATTAGCGCAAACATCAGGCAGAAACAATGGCCAACAGCGCGATCCTCTGCGCGCGCATGCCGCATCCATTCTCGTGTCTTTGCTTCGATTGCCTATCAACACTTAAATCTTCCTCCCCTGCCGCCGTGCGATGGCCCTTTTGTCGGTTTTAGTGCCCCGTAATTTGGCCGATTGTGTCTGTGTGGCGCTGCCCCCGGAGCTCGGAACCGCGCCGGGCCGAGGTGAGGGCGATTACGGATGAATCAATTGAGCATCCCGGTGACCGCCAATAGAGATGTTTTGATTGATTTTCCCCGGCCCCGGTCAAGTGAGTCACTTCCGTTTCCACGCGAGCTTTGTTGTCGCTTCTCCTGTGTTATTACTCCTCAAAGGCTCAATGGAGATGTTGCATGTGTGAGGAATTTGCGATTTGACTGTTGATTCTTATGTAAAAGTTCGCGAGAAACACGATGTAGCCACTGGTTTTCTCTGAAATCAACTCTAAAGCTCAAAAAAGCTCTCAAGTTGAGGCCAAAATGGAGCGAAAAAAGGCGCGCCTGCCCGCGCACATTATACACAGCGCCTTCGACATCGTAGAAATACTTCCAACGCTACAACGGCGCACAGTGGTGTATGCTCGGAACCAGAGAAACACGATGGTGTGCCACTGGTTTTCTCTGAAATCAACTCCCAAGCTCAAAAGAAGCTCCCAAGTTGAGTCCAAAATGGAGGGAATATCCCACGCTATCCTGAGAGTCCACCTCTACATCGAAACAAACTCTCCATACAACGATAGGGAGCAATACATTAGCAGTGATGCCGTGTTTTCCATGTTTAGAGTCTCCAAATAAAGTGGCAGCCCTGTCATTGTATTTGCTCCCTACCTTTGCTTGGAGAGATTGTCTTGATGTAGAGGTGGACTCTCAGGATAACGTGGGATATCCCTTCCATTTTGGCCTTAACTTGAGAGCTGTTTTTGAGCTTGGGAGATGATTTCAGAGAAAACCAGTGGCACCATCGTGTTTCTCGAGAACTTTTACGTAAGAATGAATAGTCAAATCGCAAATTCCTCACACATGCAACATCTCCATTCTCCCGTGATACACGGAGAAAAAAACTTCGTGCATGGGACCATTGAGACCCGAAGTTGAGGTCATATGGATCTCTGAAGTTTTCTGATCACGCATCCGAAAACTTGAGGTCGAGCTGCTGAAGTTCGGGTCAGACATCGAGGCACTTGTACCGAAGTACTTCATATGTGTGACCCGAACCCCTACCCTAATTGTTTCTCAGTGTTGGACAGCAGCGCGCAATGGCAAAACGTGAATGATCGATTATCGATATTTCCCCATTTGAAGCTATGGTAAAGAATCAAGTATGAAGGTGTTGGTTGCAAACACCCTGTTTATCGATCCTTTCCCATAGGTTTGAGTGGGAGATCGATCGATGTATCGCCAAGCACACCGCGCCATTGCAGCGCAGCGTGGGCCCAATGACCATTACGAGCGTATCGGACTCGCGACGTGTATAAATAGTGATGAAATAATCCGAGGAGAGTAAAACACTGCCGGGTTGGGTACATCGGTGAGCCGGGTGACGTGGCTCTTTATCATGGTAATGACATTGACGAAACACCGTCGCGGAGACATCGCCCGGGCACGCAGTCGCCCATTGAAAAGAGTCGAAGATTCAAAAAGCTCGGTCAATGATGCATCAGTGAATGCCCCGTCGGTGAATGGTGCCGTCCGGCCCCGGCAGATGTGTTGCCGCGCCTTCTTACCTTCTTTAGATTGCCTTTACAATCCTTAAATATAATTTTATGTTAATTTACCATACTCGTATCACTGTGTCAGAATATGGTAAAATCTACCACACTTTTTTCAGTGCGTGTCCCAATGTACTTGCACTAGAAAAAACCAACACATTGGATCTAGATTCCTTCTTTAGATTGCCTTTACAATCCTTAAACATCATTTTATGTTAATTTACCATACTCGTATAACGGTGTCAGAATATGGTAAAATCTACCACACCTTTTTTCAGTGCGTGTCCCAATGTACTTGCACTAGAAAAAAACCAACACATTGGATCTAGATACCTTCTTTAGATTGCCTTTACAATCCTTAAACATCAT
The DNA here is from genome assembly GCF_918797505.1 of Bemisia tabaci. Taxonomy (NCBI): domain Eukaryota; kingdom Metazoa; phylum Arthropoda; class Insecta; order Hemiptera; family Aleyrodidae; genus Bemisia; species Bemisia tabaci. Next base: position 10,176,325 of record NC_092794.1, on the reverse strand, counting down.
TTTATAATAATTTACCATACTCGTATCACTGTCAGAATATGGTAAAATCTACCACACTTTTTTCAGTGCGTGTCCCAATGTACTTGCACTAGAAAAAAACCAACACATTGGATATAGATACCTTCTTTAGATTGCCTATTTACAATCCTTAACCATCATTTTATTTTATTGTCTGGTGTTTATTACCTTACTCGTATCACTGTGTCAGTATATATGGTAAAATCTACCACACTTTTTTCAGTGCGTGTCCCAATGTACTTGTACTAGAAAAAAAACACATTGGATCTAGATACCTTGTTCAGATTGCCTTTACAATCCTTAAACATAATTTTATTTTTTTGTCTGGTGTTTATTACCATACCCGTATCACTGTGTCAGAATATGGTAAAATCTAGCATACTTTTTTCAGTGCGTATCCCAATGTACTTGGTTTCAAAACTGGGTAACTTTGTAATTTGAGTGCAGTCCACGGTGTTGCAAGCAAACCAAACCACATTTCCTGTTATTTTCTACTTTAGTGGCGTTTACTGACTGAGGAAGCAGGATTATCAGTAAAAAAGCTTGACGGCTACGCACACCGCTTATTCGCCTTCAATTTCCTACGTAGGCTAAGAACAGGGCCGGATTTAGGGGTGGCCACATGGGCAGCGGACGATGTCTGCAAATTTTGCAATTTTTTTAAGTGAAGGTATAATTCAAATCGGATTCAGAAAAAAATACAAACGAAAAAAGGCGACAAACTCTCATTTCCTGAGAGTTCAGTAATTTCACATTGCGTCAACCCGATCAGCAGCGATCGACGTGAAACGCATAGCGCCTACAAGACTACATGAATACTTCACGTATTGCGTCAAAAACAGTGCGGTCAGCAGCGGTCGACGTGAAACGCATAGCGCCTACAAGACTGCATGAACACTTCACGCATTGCGTCAAACACAGTGCGTTCAGCAGCGCTCGACGTGAAACGCAAAACGCCTACAAGACTGTAGAATTACTTCACGCATTGCGCAAAACACAGTGCGGTCAGCGCGGCGCGGCGGCGAAAGTTAAAATTATTAAACCACTTCTATGTTTGTTCTTTCATAATGTTTTCGTTCATTTCTTATAAATGGAGGGCCTTGTCCACACAGTGATAGGTTTACGGAACTTAACGTTCGCGCAAAGTTCCGTGAAAGAGCCTCGCCAAGTTTAGCCCCTTTTTTTTATACCCGAGTTGGGAAACGGGACAAGGCTCAAACGAAAGCTTATGGTAAGGCAAACTTCCATGCAAAGTTTCAACTTGAAGTGACCCCTCGTTTAGGCTGTACAGCGTTGCCAATTTTCCAGTTTCATGTGCTAAAATCAAGGATATTGGACTATTAGTCCGGTGCATAAGTAGACTAGTACACCCGAGTTGGTCAACGGGACAAGGCTCAAACGAAAGCTTGTGGTAAGGCAAACTTCCAGGAAAAGTTTCAACTTGAAGTGAAACCTCGTTTAGGCTGTACAGCGTCGCCAATTTTTCATTTTTATGCGCTATACTCACGAAATACTGAATCATCATGGTTCAACAGACTAGTATACCCGAGTTGGTCAACGAGACAAGGCTCAAACGAAAGCTTATGGTAAGGCAAACTTCCATGCAAAGTTTCAACTTGAAGTGACCCCTCGTTTAGGCTGTACAGCGTTGCCAATTTCCCATTTTTATGCGCAATACTCAAGGAATACTGGATTCATCATGGTTCAACAGACTAGTATACCCGAGTTAGTCAACGAGACAAGACTCAAACGAAAGCTTATGGTAAGGCAAACTTCCAGGAAAAGTTTCAAATTGAAGTGAAACCTCGTTTAGGCTATACAGCGTTGCCAATTTTCCATTTTTATGCGCTATACTAACAAAATACTGAATCATCAGTGAATCATCAGTGAGTTGAAATTTTTCCTGGAAGTTTGCCTTACCGTAAGCTTTCGTTTGAGCCTTGTCTCGTTGACCAACTCGGGTATTCTATACTATAAGCTCCAAGACCTCCTAATTTTGCGAAACTGGTGACGCTTAGTTCCAGCGTTCTACCGGGCCGATTTTCATGATTTTTGCGGCTGTCGACGGGCAATTGTCTCTAGATAAGCCAACTCTTTTCAGATTTTCAAAATATGGCCCAGGTTTTTTTATATTACGTGGTAAAGTTGCGAATTCTCCCATTTAAACAATGTAAATTTATACTTTTTGTCATAGTTCGTTTGAGCGTTCTACCGGGCCGATTTCCATTATTTTTGTGTAAATCGACTGGTAATAGGCCCTAGCTGAGCCCGTTGTAATCAGATTTTGGAAAAAGGACCCAGGTTTTTTTAAAATCACGTTATAAAAGTGAGTTTACAGAATGCTCCGGTACTGCTACCGCTATGCGCGGGAGGATGCGCAGTGGTCGAGGAGGTTGCGCAGTAGCTGTGTAGCCTGCGCATCAGCTCTACACTTATCTACACAAGATTCGCACTTACGACCTCACGTCGAGCGGTGGCCGAGTCGTCTACAAGACGTCGAATGCGTCCACTTCGCACTTGGTGTGGGTTCGAAACCCGACTCATGAAATCTTAATAATTTACCTGACTATCATTGTTCATTGTTTTACTGCAATATTTCATCAGGCAGTCATTCCAAAACCCGTCCTTTTCATTTTAAAGTAATTTTAAGTAATGTTTAAAATTACAGTATACCTCATATCGTAATTTTTTAGGGGAAAAATAAAACTAACGCTGATAGGAGGGTAAAAATAGGGCCGCGAAGCGGCCCATTGATGGCGCGGAGCGCCTCCAGGGGTTGGGCCGCGTAGCGGCCAGGGGGCATAGCCCCCTAGTACTTGTCTGTTGAACAGGCCCGCCACATCCCATCTCGGGCCCTGGTACCAATTTTCTGGTCCGGGCCCCTAGCACAGGGGGGGGGGGGGGGGGGGGGGGTCCGGGGGGCCTCCCCCGGGAAATTTTTGAAATTTTAAATTTATTTGGACGCATTATGAAGCTCTTATGATGGAGATTTTCCATCAATTTCTGCAGAATAATTACGCCTTTTCGTTTACTTTCAGCACCAAAAACTTTCGAATTGTTGCATTCAAAACATCTATAAATTTTTTTTTGAGGGGGCAGATGATAATTTTCAATTCTATGGGGAGCCGGGCCCCCCTGGACTCCCCTTTCGTACGTCTATGGCAAGGAAGTTAAGCCATTGAAGTCGAGGATGCCCAGAAAGGAGCCTCTTAGTATCCGACAACGGAAGAAAATGAAACACAGTTACTAAAAATATCATTCTACATATACTCAAAATCTTGAAAATCTCTAAAAAAGTAAGAAAAATTTTATAGTGCCCTAGCGTGTTTTTGAAACTTTATTCACCTTTTGCGGGATTTTTAGGGTAATTTTTTCACTTTTCCCAACGAGACAAGGGTTACACATGAATTCGTAGTGGTTTGTCACCTGCGTCACGGGCCCCTCCAGGGCCCGGGCCCCGGTACCAAGGACCCAGTATCCCCCCCCCTTGTGGCGGGCCTGCTGTTGAACCATGATGATTCAGTATTTCGTGAGTATAGCGCATAAAAATGGAAAATTGGCAACGCTGTACAGCCTAAACGAGGTTTCACTTCAAGTTGAAACTTTCCTGGAAGTTTGCCTTACCATAAGCTTTCGTTTGAGCCTTGTCCCGTTGACCAACTCGGGTGTACTAGTCTACTTATGCACCGGACTAATAGTCCAATATCCTTGATTTTTAGCACATGAAACTGGAAAATTGGCAACGCTGTACAGCCTAAACGAGGGGTCACTTCAAGTTAAAACTTTGCATGGAAGTTTGCCTTACAATAGGCTTTCATTTGAGCCTTGTCCCGTTGACCAACTCGGGTATAAAAAAAGGGGCTAAAAAACACCACTTTTTGGCGAGGCTCTTTGCTGGTAGTGTTGACAGGGCTTTCGCAAAAGATGATGAAAAAAAATGATAATGTTACTAGCAGGGCTCCCTGCATCCGATCAATATCGAGGTGTCATGACTTAGAATCCTCACTCCAGGGCATAATAACGACGGTCGGCATCTCTTCAGCAATCTGGCAACCTGTCGACGGACGATCAACGGTGTAGCGTATAGATCATCAGCTATCGATATTTTCCTATCTAAAGCTATGGCTAAGAATCGATCGTCAAAGTATACCCTAATAATCGATCCTTTTCCATGGGTTCAAATGATCGATCCATCGCAAAGCATGACGAATCCCGGGGTCCAGGAGCGCGGCGACGTCACCAAGGCCCATTGATCGTTATCAGTGTTGCCATATAGTGCAGAAAAATCGTCTTTTACCCAATTTGAATACAAGTGATGCATCGAAATTGCATCGCAAGACCTGGCAACCTCGCCGCTAAGCGTTATTAATGAGCCCGGATAACTCAATTACCTCATTCACACCGATCCCGACTCATCCCCAACTGAAAAATCGCCCGAAGAAGATGTCCCCGCAGCCCCCCCACCCCTCCCGGCCGCAGCTCGCTTTCATTTACATCTGATTTGTATTAATCACGCAGTGTTTTCCCGGGCGACTCCGTGGCCGCGTCAATAGAGGGCTCCACCGTCGCGCTCTCGCCGCAGCCCAATTTGTCCGAGTCATCGGTGACACCTCTCGATCGACTATGTCCTTGCAACAATAAACGGCGTATGAGCCCTCGGGTGTTGCCAAATTTCTCCAGATAAAATGCACAGACTCCGGCATCTTTGTGAATATTTTCCCCCGAAACTGTTGGAGAATTTTATTCGCCATTTATTCGAGGGTGCCTTAAAATTTTGAACCAATATATTTATACCTTTTCCCAAAAATTAAACAGTTATCCGGAGGAGATTTGGCAATGCTCAAAGGCGTGCACGGTGTTCTTCATCTTCGTCCGTGCACTGTGCAGCCACAGAAAGCCGTTTTGTAACACTATGGATGCGGTGAAAAGCTCGGAAGATGAAGGTGCCTTTGATTTACGAGTGTTCGAAGGTTGAGTGCGAGGGTTTTTGTAACTGACAACCTTTTTTGTCCGTCCAATCATGATGCGCTTAAGTTCAAAACCGTTTTTGAGATGTGTATCCCTAGTTGCTCAGAGAATGTCCTTGGTTCCTGAGGTGCAACCTGAAGCAGTGCATCGATATAAATCGGAATGATTGTCTGAAAGAGACCGTTTCCTAGGAGGTTCCTCATGCTCTAAGGAGAATATTCATTGCTTCAAAGAATTGGCCTACGGCATATTTATATTACGTTATGCACGGAAATTAAAGTTTATAGTGGCAAAATTAAACTGAAATTTCATTTTTTACGATTATGTAACGAATAGAAAAAAACTTCAAAGCTATTTTTTGAGATAAATCATATGCCAGCCGCTTCACACTTATCCATTCAAACTTTTTTTTTTACAGTATCAAAATATGAACTCAAAGTTCGTTTTTTACGATTGATGTAATGAAAAGGAGAGATTTTTAAAGCTTTTTTCGAGATGAATTATATGTTAGCCGCAACACACCCATCCAAACAGTTAAGTTTACCGTATCAAAATATGAATTTAAAGTTTATTTCTTACGGGTTGTGTTACGAAAAGGAAAAAGCTTTAGAGCTCTTCTTCGAGATAAATTATATGTCAGCCGAAACACAGGTAAATTACACCAACTCATTCCAAGATTTAAGTTTACAGACTCAAAATATGAACTCAAAGTTTATTTTTTACGGTTCGTGTTACGAAAAGAAAAAAGCTCTAAAGCTCTTTCTAATGTGACTTGGTTCCTTCCAGCTCCCAGCTAAATTCCGCCCAAATCCGCCTACGTGACCGTTATCCCGGCAACGGGACACAAGTTCGAAGGGTCCACGTTTCGGCAATCCGTCGCCGGGCGGGCGGGGCGGGGGAGGGGGGCGGATTACTATCGGGGAGCTTTCGGCGAAAGAACAATTAAACAAAAACGAACGAGTCACCGCAAAATAAGCTAACGAGAACCCCTAAAAATGAGACGGGGAGTCGCGGAGGAGTAAATGAACAAACGATTGCCAAGCGGAGGCCCGGGAGGTGTCAGCAATAACGAAGCCGGGGAGGATTACGAATCCGCAGCCTCCGCAAGCCGCCGCGGATAATTTTTAAGCCTCCCCGAAAAAGTTCGGAAACAAACTGCAGTTCCTACGATTCCCGCCCGCCCGCCCCCGCGCGCCGGTGAACCCGGTCCCGTTTCCGTCGATAAACGAATAAAGTGCCTCCGCGGCACGGCAGATTAGGAGCGGCAAGTTTTTCCGCAAAATTACCATTTTAATTAGTAATCTGGAGAGAGCGGCACCGACGACGCCCGCGTATTGATCCCCTCCGTTGCCGCTTTTCCCGGCCCGGAAAACTCGGAAAAGAGCCGCCGAAATTCGGCCGACTTCGACCTCGTGACGGTCGAGTGGTTCACTGGAAAAAAAAACGCATTGGATCTGGAGTCCAGACTCGTGAAAACATTGACAAGAAAAAGTACTCTTGATTCAATCAGATTTAAGCTCGAATCAAAAGGAATTCCGCTCAAATTAAGAGGCTTGGTCCTTGATTTAAGCTTAAATCTGATTGAATCAAGAGTATTTTTTCTTGTCGATGTTTTTAAGAATCTGGACTCTGGATCCGATGTGTTTTTTTTCCAGTATTTATTCAGATCTTCCTATCCCTTTCCACCACGGTGGCTGACCAAGGGGGCGGGGGGCCCCCTGGCTCCAAAAAAAAGGTGGGAAAAGAAGGTATAAGTGAGAGAGTGGGAAAAAGAGGGGGTTGAAAAAGTGTTTCTAAAAATTGTTTTTTTCCTAAAATTCTCACAATTTTTTTTTTAACATTTTCCCCCCTAAAAATGTGTTTTTTCCTAGTAAAAATCATTTTTTTGGTCCCAGAGCGGGGGAGGGGGGCCCCCCCTCCCCCTGGGACCAGATGACCTGACTTTTTGAATGACATATTCGAATCTTCATACCGGATAATCCAGAGTGCTTTTGGAATTAGAAATTCTAATGTGGGTCAAAGAATCGGCTTAAAGATGAAAAGAATCGATATTCATATCTAAAGCTCCTGAGTTATATAGTTTTCTCCAAGAAAATCCCGATGCAGTAGTAAATAACTTCCATTTCTCGTCGGGGAAGGTGCAGAAAAATCTGGGAAAAGTCAGGGAATGAGCACGGTCTTGAGTTCTAGGCACCATACTATAAGACGTCATGTGAATGCAGGGTGTCCTAAAATTAAACGCTAACATTTTCAGAATCGCGTCCTGGGATCAAGTTAGACCTTTTAGTGCTATTACATACTTACAAAAAAACCTCTTTTTGGGGTTACAGCCCTTGCCATAAATATGATTTCGGTTCTTCTCAGTTAGCAACGTGAGAAAGAACACGGAAATGCCAATTTTCATGCAAGTTCATTAACTGGACTGCATTTTTCAATTTGGAACTATATATTCTGGCTCCTCTGGAAAAACACTTATGTGCATAGGGAAACTAATGCCACATACGTTGTTCTTAATGCGGGCTAAAATCTACAGGTCCAAATTGCAAAACGTAGTACAACTGTCATCACCATCAAGAAACAACTGTTTTTTGGTCCAAACTTTGAGGGGCTGTAATTTTGAAAAAGGGAATTCAAGGCGGAAACGGCATAGAAAAAGAAAGTTCACCTGTTCACGTTAGTATTTCTGCAAGTCCAAATGCATCGATTCTCAGATACTATCCGACAACAGGGCGTTTGATCTTTTCCCCAAAAATTATGAGTCCCGTTTTTAATCCTTTCCCGAACGCACCACACAACCTTTTCATCCATCCATCCAGCTGAAACCTTCACGCCCAGCCCAGCTTCCGAGCAACTTTTCGTTATTAATGAATCAGTCTTTCGCCGACGTTTTGCTTCTTCCAATTCGGGCTCACTTTTTCGCCTACTCCTCCCTCCCCCCTTCCTTTTTTCCCGAAACCTTCACTCCTTTCCGTCTCCCCGTCGAGTATAGTGGAGGGGTCCATAGGAACATTTTCATCGTCCATGTTTTGAACAGCGCTCGAAGTTAGCAAGTTATCCTGCTTCGTTGAAATTGAAACTTCGATATTTTCCGTCGAGACTGTTTAGGTCGGAAACTAAACCCTCATTTCTTGAATGGAAAACCCCCGCTCAACGGGTCCAAATAATTTTTCAGTTTCTATTTCCTCAACCGACTAGGTTTTCGTAATTTCGAAAATCCTGGTAACTTTAAGGACCCTCAACTCCGCCATAATGATAGTGATTTTGTATTCTATCCCTCTTCACATGAGCCATAGTTTTTATCCGCGTGTTTTTTTTTACAGAAAATAAGGAACTTTATTCACAACCCCTTTTTCCGAAATTTGCCGGAAAAATATAATTTTGGGTCCACGTCTACAAATAAATCAGTATTTGTGAATAATAGTTCTGTGTATGGTCATGTTTATTCATAATGAGGCTCATCCCTGCCTGCAGGTGTCCACAGAAAATTTTTTAAAGTTAATTTAGCTCCACTGATAGGCCTGGACAATCTCTTTTGCACACATGCCTAATTTTTGGGCAATTTTTAACTTTTTTTTCTTCTTTTTTTTTCAAAGTGGACAACTTTCTCTAAGGAAACTCAGTTATGCTCATGAAAAACTACATGTAAACACTCAGAGCGGTGTTGATTCTTTTCTAACATTGTATTCGTGTTGAGTGACAATCATGATTATTTTACTTTGTGATTGTCAAACAAATTACAATAATTTTGAAAACAATTTTGTGAACATTTAGAATAAAAAATGAACCCAAACCATCAAGAAAATTTGGTTTTTAACTATAAATTTGGTAATTTCTGAATGTTTATGTACCGATCACCTTATCAAGGGCTAAGGAACAATACACCTGACGGACGATTCTGTCGAAATTGAGTTAGCAACTTAGCAGTGAGCATAGTAGTAGCATTAGTCAGTAGCAGTAGTAGTCAGTAGGCAGTAGTAGTAGCAGCAGTAGTTTTAGCATTATTCTGCAGTGATAAATACTCCAGCTGATGTTTTTATTTTTTTCCAATCCCGCATGGGAGCGTGGTGAAAACGCCGTGATGTATAAAATAAATTTTAGATATGCGATATCGTTCCGTAGCCTTCGTTATACCACAGCTGAACTGCATGAGCTTGGGCCGTATACATACTTATAGACTCTAAGGGTGTGCAAATAACATAAAACGAAGTAACATTCGTAAAGAGGAATGAAAGTGTCCTTGAACTTGCTGAACGTTACATCTGACCTGCAACTCAAAATTCTCAAGTATACCAAATCACGAACAACTCAAGGCTGAATATATGTTCTTCAAGCATCAAAACCCTTCTTTCGTGTGAGATCCAGTGTAGCAGTCAGCCATTCTTTCGTCCGAAACTTCGCGAATGATGAGCGTCATCCGTAAATACCGAAATTACCATTAAAAGTTCAAATTTCGAAGCCATTTAATGTCTAATTATTCAAACTTATCTGATTCTGCAAGATGAATTTCGGGAGATGATGGTAATTAATGAGTGATTGTGAGCGAGTTGACGCAAATATGTCGCGATTGGTTCGTGGCAGCGAATAAATCAGATTTGAACGACCAAAGGAGCCTCATTTCATAGGTGCCAAACAGGACATGAATAATCAATCAAGATAAATTTAGTCTGTATAAATCGGTGCCGTCGCCTGCGCATATACGGCGCACAACTTTTTTGCGTGTCTTTTGGGTAGCGTTTACGGACAAGGAATCATCTTTCTTGGAAGAGAGGAGGCCTGCTCGATAAAAATGGGTGACATACTTCTACATTTATTATCATAAGGAACATTATTAGTGTCAACATTTTAATTTGAATGATTTATAGATTATTTTTTTCTCGAATTTGATAGCAAGAAAATTGAATTTAGTCGACGGATGATTATTTATCGTGTGTATTTCGTCAGTTGTTGCCTCTTCGTAATATAAAGTAGGATAAATTACTGAGATGAATTCTTCTGTAGTCTTCTTAGTTCATGACTTCATGAAGTAATGAACTAACTAACTAACGTACTTTTTTTTCCAACAAACTGACCTTCCAATTTTAGCACCTAACTTTAGTTCAACATTCAATGCCCCTTATCGGTCTGGTATTTCAATATTTGGACGAAATTCATTCATTAAGCAAACTTGTTTTGAGGTATGTAAATAAGTTTGATTAATTTTTGCTACTTAGCTTTGCTAATTTTAACAACTGTTTCTTCTGAAAGTATTGAAAAAAATTACCAAGTTAAACAGTCAAAATCTGCTGCAACCTCTCGATTACCAGAAAGCATGATGTGAAAGTGTTGCAATTTAGAGGTGTCCATTTTTACATTTTTTACAGACACTTTTCATGAGTGAGTATAAAAACTAGTCATTCTAATCTAGCTCCAACACAACGTTTCATTCATGCTGCAACTGCAGGTTTGTTGCATTTTGATAACATTTTAAACGCATGGCTATTTAAACATGAAGGTTGCTTCTCGACAAAAGTGACTTTCTTGTAATGCGGCAATGTACAGTCGGTTTGTCGCACGCTCTGCTTTGTTAAGTTAAACGAATAGAAAAATGCGACTACTTTTTCAACTCTGAAGAGATCTCACTGTCTACCCTGTTAAATCGCATCATTTATGTCTCTCGCTTCTCAAGATCATTACATTGAAATGTCGAATAATGACAGGCGCGAATACCACTATTCCACCCTCTAGGAGCCCCGTTTGCCTATCCTTTAATATGCAGGCAAATCACAGAGGCGAAGTCAGGAGTTTGAGACCGCTACGCCGGGTGGCCAAGGTATGAGGATGATGCACGCAGATTCTCTGATACCACTATTCCACCTCATGGGAACCCGTTTTGCATACCCCGTAAAATGAAGGCTAATCATTCGGTTACGTTCCCTGCCAATTACAGACCTTTACTCTGGACGACCGATGATGTAGATTGAAGAGAAACATGGATACCAATGGCATACCTCCTAAGACCCCATTTTCCTATATAATCTGCTAAATTCATAGAAAACCCTGATTTTCAGAAAATTGAACTCTCCTCATATCTGTTGGTTGTTATGAAAGGTTTCAAATTTTTTATTCTTTTGGTTCCAAGTACAAGAAGTACCGTGCGATCTAATAAGGGTTTTGACGTAAACCGCGCTTTTGGGATTACTTCTATTAGTTTTTTCACTACAGTTATGCGAAAACTATTCTAAAGTAGGTAATCATTGTGATTTTAACGCTATTCAAAATCCCGATGAGAATCAATCAATGTCATTTCAACGGCCTTTCCTGGCCGTCCATTTCACAAATGAAGAACTATTCCTTGTCAAGGCGGTACCTGCAAGTAATGAATGTGGGAATAATTGATAATTTACTTTTTTTAATTGATTTACTGCATTTTGCAATTTGGAGTTATAAATTCTGGCTCTTTTAGAAAAACACTTATGTGCATAGGGGAACTAATGGCACATACGTTGTTTTTAAACTGAGCTAGAATTTATAGTTTCAAATTGCAAAATGTAGTCCAAGTCACCTGCGCCGATTTTCGAATCCGAAAATCTCCAGCTTACACATTATCATGCACAGAGTTTATTGTAGCTGGGAAAAATACCATGAATTGAAGCAAACACTCTAGCAAAATGGCACGAAAAACAATTTCTCAGCTTTTCAAGATGGAATGTGGCAACTGCGTTTCTCACGATTGACAAACTATGGATCCGTGATGTCGCGATGAATGATGAATACCTAATTTTGTGTAACATCAAGAAAAGTATGTATAGCGCGAAGATCAAAGCGCAGATTATAGGTTTTCATCACCCTTTTTCCATTCTCCTCTTCCGCGCCAGTCGTGCAGCTAGAAAGTTGCTCCACTCCACTCGCGATCGCCGATTCTCATTGAAAAGTAGGAAAATTCAGCGATTTTTACACCCACCCGGACAGCACATTCTTGGATCTTAAACCAAAGGCGCGGTTGCTAAATATGTCATGCTTATTTAATAGATTCCTCCCTTGTTTTGTCCCCAGAAAACTGAAGATAATTTTATTTTGGATACAGAAAAACTTGCGGCTCAGTACATTTAAAGGAAATTTCGAGATTTGCATGTTTCACGTGCATATATGTATCCAAATGTCTTTGTGATCAGTTGAAAAAGCTCAAATTTTCATGAGTATTTATAGTTAAATAATGACACCAAAATGCGATTTCTGAACTGATCTTTTTTGAATTTTATCGATTAGAGTGCCCAAAAAAATGATTAAATTTTAAATTTAAGTGTAATTTTTTAAATTTAAGTGTAATTTTTAAGACTTCTTCATTAGTATCTAAATTTTTCGATCTTAGAATCTTGAAAATCATTAGTTTTTCATAACTTAACATTTAGTAAAAACGACCAGTAAATAAAAAAATTAAAATATAAACGCATTATTACGACCTATTTAAATAGTTTGATGGCTGATCGTGTTCTATTTTCGGAAAAAATCATGTTAGGTTTAGTAAAGTTGGCAGCGAGTGCGGTTATAACGACTGTCAAAAGTTGCCAATGACCTTCCTCCTCCCATCATCGAAAAAAAAGAAACTCCGCCATTTTTGGGCCATAGGCCCTCCATGGGGCCCACTTGTCCATGCTCTCCCTACAATGCCGTGCTAAAAAGGAACGCCGTATGTACATTGGAAAATTGCCAAATTTCCCTCGATAAAAGATGTATTTTTGACGACATTCATGCCCATTTCTCCACGAAATTCTCAGGCATTTTAGATTGAATTGCGTACAAAATTGTCTGAAAATTTTGGGAAAAAAATATACACAATTTTCCCAGTTTTTCGGTTTTTATCGAAGGAAACTTGGCAACGTCTGAAGACCCATACGTCGTTTTTCCTTAGCACGGCAGTATAGTGGCATTTTGGTGTGCAGTGAACCCATCGAAAACGTAGAATATTTTACAGGGCTGCAACGCTGGCGGCGAGATGGCCACGCACGAATTCAATACTTGTCGGTTATTAATTCCCGGCCGGGTTCTCGTTGTGTTCGGGGGGCTCCTCCCTCGGCGCGAGGAACATGCAAGTCGAATTCGGGGATCGAAGCTTGGATGCTCGTCCGTAATTGGTAATGACAGGGGTGGCGGGGGGCGGGGGTGTGGGCGGGCCGGGTCCCCGGCGATGGATGCCTCTCTTATTAAGTGATTGAATTTGTGCGGGCCCCGCGAATGTGAGTGGTGTGACTCGCGGCTCACGTTTCGCGCCGCGGACGATGCGGATCGAATTTCGATTTTCCCCGTTTGAAGCTATGCTAAAGAATCGATTATTGAGGTCGATATGTGTATCGATACTTTTACACAGGTTTAAATGGCAGATCGATCGATGTATCGCAAAGCACGCCGGGCCACGGGAGTCGTGACTGCCTTGCATCAGAAACAAAGCCCATGCATTTCCTGACGCAATTAGCCCCGACATCATACCTGTGACCCGCGCACCTCTCCATCCGTCGTTTCCAGCATCATCGCCGTGTCCGTGTAGCCCGGTCCTGGTCACCCTCCGAACGTAGTTTTCCATACTACCATGGACCTATGACTCACTGGAAAAAAAACACATTGGATCTAGAGTCCAGACTCTTGAAAACATTGACAAGAAAAAATACTCTTGATTCAATCAGATTTAAGCTTAAATCAAGAGGAAATCCTCTCAAATTAAGAGGCTGGGTTCTTGATATAAGCTTAAATCTGATTAAATTAAGAGTATTTTTTCTTGTCGATGTTTTTAGGAGTCTGGACTCTAGATCCAATGTGGTTTTTTTTCCAGTGCGGAGCCATAAGGACTTACGTATGAACCTTCAGACGTTCCCAAATTTTCCACTATAAAATATTAATTTTCAGGGAAATTTTTAAATTTTTTTCATCGAATATTTCAAAGAATTGTGTCTATAATTTGATCTGATGTCTCTGAAAATTTCAAGTATTAATATTTATAATACTCCTCTAGAAGACTTTTTATCGGAGGAAATTCGGGAATTTTTGAATGTTCATACGGCGTTTTTCCTCAAAAAATAAAATTCGTAAACTCCTTTCATAAAATACGTTACAATCTAGGGAGCGGAGAGGGATCGAACGTCATCACGTCATTCGGTTTTTACGTGTCCATGATTGTGTTTAACGACAGGCACTATACTTAGGTTAAAACTCGTCGAGAGGGGGGGGGGGGGGGGCAAAAATCTATAACTTATCAGTACGTATTTTCAAAATGAAAGTGTCGTATGGAGGTTTAAACCATACACAAATACAAACCCTTAATGAAGGGGTTGTATCGCCGAGAGATTATTTAATCAGGTAGCAAATTTTGGATAACATAGAGCACCGGGATAGGGAGATTGTAGAAATGGACTGCATTTTGCAAATAGGAACTATAAATTCCAGCCCGATTTAAAATCAACGTAAGTGCCATCAGTTTCCCCATGCACGTAAGTGTTTTTTCAGATAAGCCAGAATTTATAGTTCCAAATTGGAAAATGCAGTCCAAATGTGGATTCAACTCCAAAATTACGGACATGGCTTAAAATACATGGGGTTTATTGGTGACAATTTGAAAGAAGCATTCATAGGCGTATAATTTACGCTCTGAGTTGTAAGTGTTAGCCTGCTTATCTTCCTTATCAGTTTTCTGTGCGTATGGAAGTAAAGTGAATACATGAAAAATACCCAAACCGCGCAGCCAGTATCCACTTTCTTGTATTTTGCACCCCCGTCTGCATAGTTCAACCACCCCTCCGAGCGGGATGAAATGCTAGGGTAGTGACGGGGTTGCATTCACCCACATTCGCTCACCGGAGGCACTTCATCGCGCAGGCAGTGTGTCAGTGGGTCAGCGAGTCATTCTAGACTCACTTTGGGACAACTATGCCAGGGGTGAAAAACCTCTCCCCTCGCATTTACGCGCAAGTAACAAGTAGCCCCTATTCCCTCAATACTGACCGCGCGGTGCACATCGCACCATATTAACTGATTCTAGAAACTCCGCTCCCTCAAAGAAATTCAGGAGTGAATTATTAATATCAATATCAGACGATGATATTGAAATCAGACGGGCTTCCACTTTAGGGAAACTTTGCTAAATTTGCAAGTGGACATTATGAATAGCGCTTCTCCTTTACCTGATTTATGCATGAAACTTCATTGATTTAGAAACATATATAAATTTAATTTTTCCCATATGAGTGCTGCCCTCTACTGGTTGAGTTTGGATTATTAGTTTCATGTACATGGCCATCATGGTAATAATAACCGTAGTCCTATTTCTGCGATTGCTTTATTTTCAGGTTGTCTTCTCGGTCTTTCGCTTTGTCTATCAATAGAGAATTTCCAGGTGTCTAACGAGTGGTGAATTTCATGTTTAAGATGAAACTACCAAGTGAATTGAGCACAAGAATATCCTTGGTTTCTAAGTTGAACAATATTGAGAAGACATATGACAGAATGATCTTATCTGCCGAAATGCATGTGTTTAAATTGGAAATGCCACCAAAGAATGTCATTAAGCGGTGCAGTACCTCGCTTTCAAGTCTGTTTCTATACCATCTCCGATATCAGAAAAAAATTATGAAAAATACTGCGAAATCAGCTCTTGGAGTACTACCAGGTGAAGCGATAAAAAAATTTCTTGGAAATCCTCCATTTCAATGATCACCCGCTGGACTTATGTTGTTTCTAAAATGAGCCAGCACTGGAAAAAAAACACATTGGATCTAGAATCCAGACTCTTGAAAACATTGCCAAGAAAAAGGACTCTTGATTCAATAGGTATTTCATTAGGTATTGGTATAGGTATTCAATAGGTATCGATCAATAGGTAATCCGCTCAAATTAAGAGGCTTGGATCTTGAATTCAGCTTAAATCTGATCGAATCAAGAGTATTTTATCTTATCGATGTTTTTAAGAGTGTGGACTCTAGATCCAATGTTTTTTTTTTCCAGTGCGGAAATGGTAGTTTCTTATCACAAAATGTAGTCCAAATAGCCGTGTTCCGAGCCTGCTACCTGGAAGACCAATCAACCGTAATTTCGTCCAACTGTCTGCACCATGTCCATGAGTCACATTATTTTATTGTTTTTCTCTGTAGTACCTGCGGTTAGCGCCTGTCCGCAGGGAAATTAACGATCGGATCGCGGTCTTCAATTTCACGAAACGGAAACAGAGTCATCGGCACTGCGCAGCGGACCAAAAAAACCCTCTACGGCTTCCTCCGAACTTTATACCCATCGTCGGAGTTTGAGAAGTGATTGAAAAGAGATATTCTCGCGTCTAACAGCTGGTGCATAACTGCGCATCGGGTTGCACTTCTTTCGCCGAGTCGTTAACCGTGTAATTGAAATCCTCGTTTGGCACTTGCTTCGCGCAGGCGCAACCGGTGCGAGGCCTCAGATTTAGGTTGGAAAATATCCGAGCCCCATGACGGTGGAACTACTTATTGTAACTCATACCGCGTAAGAGAGGAGTAGCGAAATAATCCCAGGGCTGGATTCATTATTGTTGTTTCAATCAGATAAAATTTACCAAAAAATGATCATTCCTGGAAGATCTATGAAGCTCTTCGGATCGAATTAAATGGCTTTTCAATAAGTTCACCGGAAAAAAACACATTAGATCTAGGGTCCAGACTCTTAAAAACATCGACAAGAAAAAGTACTCTTGATTCAATCAGAAGCTAGCTTAAATCTAGAGCCAAGCCTCTTAATTTAAGCGGATTTTGTTTTGATTCAAGCAAAAATACGATTGAATTAAGAGTATTTTTTCTTGTCAATGTTTTCAAGAGTCTGTACTCCAGATCCAATGTGTTTTTTTCCCAGTGTTGTAATTACTTTTACTACTTACTTTTAGTACTTTTGGATATGACTCGGTATTTTTAAAAATCGTCTTATCAATTATTCTATTCTAAACTCCCCCCTTATATTTTGTTTTAAATCATGAGATGAATCCCTCTCGAGGTTCGGTTCCAGCGCACATGGTTAGGAAACATCCATGCTCCAGGATTTTCAAATTTTCAGGGCTTGAGACCGAGTAGAATCTGTTCCAGCGCAGATCTACTCTTCAGCCCCAAGAAAATGTGACACCTTTACCGGGATTCGAACTCAGGACCCATTGACCTAGAGTCAGACGCGCAGACCACTAGGCCAACCTGGCCGGCAACCTCAACTTCCTTTCATTCTAACGTCGACCACGGGTAGTTTTCCTATGGAAATGAGCAGATTGACATGTATTACAATGGGTCAGTGCTGGGACTCACAGTGTTTGATTGTGTTTTGATGCTCGATTCTTGTAGATCAGCTATAAATAGACCTGTCCAAACGGCAACTTTTTCCGTTGAATATTATCCGAGATACCGCGCTTTGAAAAATTTGGTTTATGACGTCATCCACCGTAATAGTAACATCCTTGGTTTCTTCCACCTTGCTTCACCCGAGTTTCACGTTGAGTAATCAGTGCAATTGTGTGTTTCCCTGATTAATGAAGAAAAGGTAGAAGAAACCCAAGGTGTCACTACCGCGGTGGATGACGTCACAAACCGAATTTTTCAAAGCGCGATATCTCGGTTAATATTGAACGTTGAAAGTTGCGGCTTGGGCAGATCTTAGTAACTTTAGCTGATCTATTAGAATCAAGCATCAGAGCGCGATTCTGTGACCAGCGCAACTGGTCTATTCTTAAAAAAATCGGCCAACGCCGCCTGACGGACGACAAAGCGATCAGCTATGATCCGTCGACGAAAGGCGGCATGGGCCGGCGTGTCGGAGTGCTCAGCTCATAATCTACGGCGGGGACAGCTCGAAACAATAGGGCGTAAGGAGGGCGATGGGGTCACACCCCGATCAGCGATCGCCCGTCACCCGGCCAAGACCCCCCCCCCCCCACCTCGGCCCCTTCCGAAACGGATCTCCTATCATGACATCATCGCTGAAGCAACTCGGTTCAAGTCATCAGAAAATTGTCATGTTGACGGGTTGACTGAGATGCGGTACTAAACGCTGAAAACTTCCATGATGCTCTACCTCATATTGAAAACCCAAAAAGCATACAATACAACAAACTACATTCGAAAATGTTCGCTAAAACCAAGAAAAACCGCTTAAAACAAAAAGGAACACAAACCTCTAGGGCTGAGCATACTTTGGCAACTTTATTTGAGAAATATAGAAAAGATCAAAGAAAGCAGAGTGTATAATTAAAGCATCGACAGGCACACGGAGAAAAAAACTGCGTGCGTGGCCGCGTGGGACCCAAAGTTTAGGTCGTATGGATTTCTGAAGTTTTCAGATTGAGCATCTGAACACTTTAGATCTAGCTTTCGAGGTTCGGATCACACATCTGAAACTTCAGTTCTTACATCTGAAGTACTTCAGATGTGGAACCGAAGTTTTTCGGATGTGAAAACCGAAGTACATTAGATGTAAGAACTGAAGTTTCAGATGTGTGATCCGAATCTCGACAGCTAGACCTAAAGTGTTCAGATGCTCAATCCGAAAACTTCAGGGATCCATATGACCTAAACTTCGGGTCCCTCACACGAAGTTTTTTTCTCCGTGCAAGACAAAGCGAACGTTGCTGTCTATGGTTTAGTCGATTTTAAATCATCCAAACGATTCCTTGGAGTCTTTCGGATGATAAGTCGAAATTTGACAAAGAACAGAGGCTTCTTACAACAAAATTTCCGGTCAGACGCCTCTGAGCCCGTTTTCTGAAAACTTGAGTTTTGCACTTCTTCGGAATGACGGGAGAAAGGGACAGGGATGGTGCGTGGGTGAGGTGGGGGTTCGGCGGGGCGAAAAGGCGCAAGCGGCGGATCGTAGTTGACGGGTGATCTACGGGGCCCGCCCGGTCCTGCTCGGGGCTCCGGGGCCGGTGGCGAGGTGTGCATCGTGCATCGCGCTTTGAAATATGTCGGTGGCGCGGGCCCGGGAAAATTAATCGCACATTATCTGTGACTAATTACGCCACCTGGGATCCCGGACTCGGCTCATCCGCGGCCCGCGAATCGTCGTCGCCCGCCGCCCCGAGCCCGTTTCCTTTTATTCGTTTATTTATCTATTTCCACGAGGCCCGCGTCCCCGACAGTATTTATGCGCCGTGGGTCCACTCCCGGTTTCGGCACACCGCCCCCCCCCCCCGCCGCCACCCCCGCGGTCCATTTCCCGTGCTAGCCAAGAGAGCCGGAACTCTCAAATTTTCAAAATCGAGTTTTCTTCGGGACTCTAGACGTTCATTGCCCCAAGGGTTGTGGTCTGACACAAGGCAATGGAGGTTAGGTGTCGTAGAGCACGGGGGATTGCTATGGAGTGGTCTATAAGTGTGTGTGAGTTTTCTTCAAAATTCGTCCTCACAGGAAGGGAGAGTAACCAAACTCTTGTGGTAATATGATGAGTCAATCACGAAGTAGCATAAACTGTTGGTCGACTTGTTTGTGTGTTCGTTTTCCCTTCGTCGAATCGGCCGAACCTTTTGGTTGAGGTGACCAAATTATTTTGGTGAAAATCTGTGACCTCGTTATAAAGTAGTCGCCGGCCACCAGGACCGAAGCCCGCGGCTTGTTGAATTTTATGTTTGTCTGGCGGACACGCATATATATACTGGTTTTCTCTGAAATCAACTCCCAAGCTCAAAAAAAGCTCTCAAGTTGAGGCCAAAATGGAGGGGATATCCCACGCTATCCTGAGAGTCCACCTCTACACCCAAGACAAACTCTCCATGCTAAAATAGGGAGCTAATACACTGGCAGGGCTGCCACTTTATTTGGGGACTCTAAAACTGAAAACACGCCAACCCTGCTAATGCATTTGCTCCCTATCTTTACATAGAGAGTTCGTCTTGATATAGAGGTGGACTCTCAGGATAGCGTGGGATATCCCCTCGATTTTAGCCTCAACTTGAGAGCTTTTAATGAGCTTGGGAGTTGATTTCCGAGAAAACCAGTGACGCCATCGTGTTTCTCGCGAACTTTTACATTAGAATCAACAGTCAAATCGAAAATTCCTCACACATGCAACATCTCCATTTCGCGCACTATGGTCCAAAACTCAAGGACAGGAAGAGATAAGTCGGCTAATGACTCAAAGATCGCGAAAGTTTCGTAACTGATGTTTTTTTGAGTCTCTAATGAATTTGATGTCAAATTGCCCCTATTTTAACGCCCGTACCTTATGGCACGCTGCTGCGGCGCGGCGCGGTGTGCTTGCCGCTGCCAGCTCGAAACGCGCACTGACGCCTACGAACCTAAAGGGATACTTCAAGCGTTGCGCAATGCGTGAAGTATCCCCTTAGGTTTGTAGGCGTCAGTACGCGTTTCACACTGGCAACACTTCATTATTTAAGTCAACCTTGGAATAGACGTTCCATTGTGATGGCAACCATGAACTTCCGTTTCTGAATTAAGCCGGTAGGTGGGAACAGAAGTGCCTTATAGGAAAATGTAATACAGCCGGCAACTCTCGAATGCCGTTACGGCGTTTTTCCCGGGGAGAGTGTGCCTGTGCACTCGGCGACTGGGAACGCATCCTCGTCGGGCAGGACACGTGTGAATAATGCTCCTCGCGCGATCCGGACCCGGGAAAGCGCAAGAAGCAGACGCCGAAACAGGATAGGGAGCCGAGGGGGATGAATTTTATCATGAGCTAAAGTGAACAAATAAATCAACAATATTACTCCCGACATTATCCCTTCCTCATCCTTCAGATCATCTATATCCCGTCTTATCCTTCCGACCTCCGCCCTCGCCCGCTCTCCTCGTCGATATCCCGTATCCTTACGCCCCCCCCCCCCCCGCCACCCCCGCCCCGGACATCGGAGATCTTATGAATTCTGGCCGCACCCGGGCCGAGACTGTGTTCTCTTAGATTAATTTTTATTTATTTCAGGGATGAGTTCGGCCCTGCGTCCGTGTCTCCGAGCTCCCGCGATATTTGTCTCTCACTGGTCACGCGCGGGGAGGAAACACTCTAATAATAGTGTAAAAAATAGCGGAAGAAAGGCGATAGACGGCCTCAATATTGTCTCGCCTGTTGCCGCGCTTCCCAAGATTTCAAGAATCACTCGGCGTGAAAACCTAAATTTTTTGACCTCTGCGGCCGATGAATGAAATTGATAGACATGGCCATAGACGGAGAAGACATAGGGCAAATGAAGCCATCCTTTTGGTGGAAGTGGGTTGTTGCAATGGACAAAGGAGGTAAGTAATAGACTAACTAACGGCAACTCACCATAGACCCTATAGTTAGCCCATCAAGGTCTCCCTTACAATTACTCAATAACATAACAACCACCCATTTCAACCAATAGGATAGCTCCATATTCCCTTTGTCTTCTTTCCTATTCAGCGTTATTCTATTTAAACAATAGGCCCGCTGTTGAGTACAAGCAGAATTAGCTGTGAAGATCTGTGACGGTTTACTTGTTTGATTCCAAATAAATTTAACTCTGACAAATCTAACTTTGTTTTTCATCTCAGAAATATTGATTTATAATTTTCGATGCAACCATTTTTGTACATTTTCTCCTTTGGTTTATCAGCTGCAGCATCTTACGCGAACTTTGAAGGTTTATCACGTGGTAAACATCAGGAAACACCTTTATAACCTTAAAACATGATCTGAAAATATCGTCAATCCATACGAACTGACAAGGCAAATTGAGAAAATCAGAGGAACAATCTGAAATATTTGCATTTTGAGTATGGCTGGCTATGCCTATGATGATGGGGAATAATTTTGCCTTTCACGAGAAAATGGATGTTCACGGTGGGTAAATGTCATAAAAAATACCAATTTAGTTCATACACTGCACCAATTTGTTCTTGTCGGTTTGCTAGGTCACAATTAGCCACATTGTTGGCGCGGGACAACAGTTTTCTTTTCCTATCTTTTTTTGCGCTGGTTCACAGCATTGCTACGCACCCTAGAAAAACTGGACTGAGGTTGTTGAAATTGGTAGACAAAGCTATAGACAAAGATGGCGGAAAAGGTATGGAGGGATCCTATTATTGTGATTGGGTGGTTGGAACGGACAAAGGAAATATGTAGGTAATGGAGAAACTAACGTCAACCCACGCACTGGGGAAAAGAAAACCACATTATTGGATCCAGAGCCCAGACTCTTAAAAACATCGACAAGAAAAAGCACTCTTGATTCAATCAGATTCAAGCTTAAATCAAGAACCAAGCCTCTTAATTTAAGCGGATTTCGTTTTGATTCAAGCAAAAATCCGATTGAATCTAGAGTATTTTTTCTTGTCAATGTTTTCAAGAGTCTGGACTCTAGATCCAATGTGTTTTTTTTTCTAGTGCGGGAGGCCCTAAAATCAGTTAATCATTCTCTCCCTCAGTCTATAAGAACCATTCATTCAAACTAATAGGATCGCTCCATACTCCCTATATCTTCTATGTCCATGGCTTTGTCTATCGCAATCCCAACCATCAGCCCGCAGGGATCCTGAGCACGAGAAGGTCTCACAGCGTCCAATATCCCCGAAGGCGTTTCCAATCCCCAAATCTAACGAAACCCCGTAACGATGGGCAGGGGCCCCGGAAAAACCGGACCGCGCGGGGACACCGCGATCATCGGGGGGGGGGGGGGGGGGGGTCGCGATTCGAAGAAGGGCGACAGGACCGCCGGGAACAAATGGCGGAGGGACGATGTTATGCATCATGTTTAAGTTGGCCGCGGCCCGTGGGAGCCGGGTCGCCAGCTCGCACGGGGACGCCGGGCCCTTGCGGGCGCCCGGGCCGGGGCCGGGCGCGGGTTTGGCGGCGCGGCGCCGCTCGAGCGGTTGGCAGCGAGTTCGCACCAATTTGTAACGACCTGGCCGCGTCACCTCAGTTTGACATCGGCCGTAAATACACTGTGACCAACGTACTAAATCAAACCGATCTCCCGCGCCGCCGCTCCCCCCCGCCCACCCCCCCCCCCCCCGCTCCGGGCCGGGACGTTCGACGTCATCCCGCCCGCCTGGCCTATGACAATAGCTCCGTCGAAGATCGGGCGTCGCGCCGATCAGCGTCGATTGAGCTCCACCGAAAACTTTTGTCGAGTGAAAGCTCGCTAAGTCGAATTGGACGTATTTCTGCGAAACAGAACTATGTCATTATGACGTCAGCTCTGTTGCGCATATATTCTTATGGGTCTCGGGGCTCAAGTCGTCCTGCACTTAGTTCCGTTTGGCAGAAATACGTCCAATTGTGTAGGGGCTGAAAAAAAATTCGACTGAAGCTGCAATTCGTCTTAACCGATTCTCCACTCAACACGTGGACGTGTCTGTCCAGGGACTGAAAAAAAATCGACTTAAGTGGCATTTCGTCGTAAGCGTAGTTCTCCTCAGCGAGTTTTTACTGTAATGCTGTGTGTAGATTTTCACAGAACATGCATTAAGACGAGTTTTACTTGAAATCATTAACATCTCATTTTTTTAAAAACTACACTCATGTGCCTTGTCCTCCAAGCCCCTCAATTGACTCAGCTAGGAGGAAAACACACCAAATGAAAAGGAGGAAAAATTAAAACATTCATATTCTCGTATTCAATTAGTTCATTTGGACTGCATTTTGCAAAAAGGAACAAAGGGCATTCCAATGTCATTAAGATTGTGCAATTATTGTTACCTCCCTAACTGATCAGTATATAAACTGATCACTTGAACAAGTTCTATCTTTACTCCCAATAAACAATTAATTCAAGACGAAAATCACCTTCGTGAATTTAATTTTTTACATGATTCCAATAATTTAATCGCAACGAATGCAAGTTGCACAATCCTAGCAACATTAGAATGCTATTGGTTCCTTTTTGCAGAATGCAATCTATTATAATAATAGACCAAGGCGATTCATTATGTGTGTGTAAAGGAGAAGTATTCATTGTTTATTTTTGGGGGTCCCCAATTACTCCTTTTACGGTAAATGTGTAAAGCGTATTTATCTATGGTACACCGGCTCCTGGCTCCTTATGCCACCAGGTAAGGGCGGTCATGCGGCATCATAAATTTTTCCTGTCGCACTCTTGCGCGTTGCCTTTTATCGTGGATTCGTGGCACTGATTTGTCGTTCCCCCGGATAATGGGCAGCATCATGCCCAGTGGGTCACGTACAATTAAAAATAGATTATCTTAAGGTACGTGGACATCGGTTCGTGGTTCGAATTTGGGAGTAGATTTCCAAACGCGTTGTCAAATTGGGAAGTTTAACATTCTGCACCGCAAATTATATGCTAGTTAAGTCAGTATACGAAGGTTCACAATATTTGGGATGTGAACCGGTGAAAACTGTATTTTGGTGAGCTTCAGCTGTCTGCAACTTTTCAAGTGAAGCCTTTCTCAGCCTTCAGGAGAGTTAATAATTCAGGTTCGCATCCCGAAACACGTCGGGTATTTGATAGGCGGATGTAAGTAAGCTGAAAAAACCACATATCGTTGTTTCCTCGACGAAGAAACGTTACTCTATTCAGCATGATTGACTCAAATAATTCAACTTTTTACAAGAATATACCTAAGCAATTTTTGTTGAAAAATTAGCTAATTTTCGCCTGAGATCAGAAGAACTATCAGTGAAATTTTCAGTTCCAAATTTCTAAAATTGCCCTGTTCAGACCATATCCCATGGTTTCGAACGTACTGTGTTACTTGCGTAGCAGATAAAGTAGGAAAATTATAATAGAGCAAGTTCACGATAGCTATTAACAGGCAGCGACATTAGTAACCGATATAACTTTGAACAAACCGAGTGATCGTGGCTATAAAATGCGACGAACAACTATTACTGCTCCCGTGCCGCTCATATTGCCGATTGAAATATTGAAGGCGAACTGGGCGGAACAATATGAAGTTTTGCTACTACGAACACATTGAGTGATCGCGGTCGAAAGGTGACGAGCAACTATTACTGCTCCTAAGCCGAAAGCGAACTGTTCGGATCGAGGAAGAAACAATGCGAGTGAAATATTTAACCACCACAGCTATGGACAAACCGAGTGATCGTGGCCAAAATGCAATGAGCAACTATTACTGCTCCAAAGTCGCTCACATTGCCTATCGAGATTTTGAAGAGAAACTGGTTCCAACGAATGAGAAACGACGTGAATGGAGTATTTTAGTGCGTGTTTGTGGCATCCCAAGTGTGAAATTTTCCCATTATAGAATCGATTTTTCTTCAATGTTCGATAATAGGGGAAAAAATCTTGAAGAACCACTCACTGGAAAAAAACACCTTGGATCTAGAGCCCAGACTCCTAAAAACATTGACAAGAAAAAATACTCTTGATTCAATCGGAATTTTGCTTGAATCAAAAGGAAATCCGCTTAAATTAAGGGGCTTGGTTCTTGATTTAAGCTAAAATCTGATTGAATCAAGAGTATTTTTTCCTGTCAATGTTTTTAAGAGTCTGAACTCTAGATCCAATGTGTTTTTTTTCCAGTGCTGTAAACGCCAGCACATGAAATACTCTCATACGACGTTCTACGATTTTTCCTCGCAAACCCTCTATTTTCGGAATACGACAAAATCGGCCTAGGATAGGCAACCGGGCGCCGTCGTGTAAACATCCTAATCAGGTTTGTGGATCGGCGGCCGGGGCTACCCCGGTGAAATACCGCGTTTCGGGCGTAATGGCCGCCTTAAATCGGTCGCCTCGCCCGGACTCGAGTATGATTTACTCGACCCGCCTCGTCGAAGATGATGGCGATATGTGAGAATCGAACGGACGCCGCCGCCAAGCAGAGATCCCTGAAACAAAGCCGGTTTCGTTGCGTTTCCTCCTCGTTTTAATAAGTCTGGGAATGTCGCATTGTCGCGCGGGATCATTTCGGTATGATTTACAAGGGCCTCGTCGACCCGTCGTCCGAAGCTCCACGGGTCGTTTCCCGAACGGCACGAGTCGAATCTCGAACGGGCCCCCAGAAGCGGGGGCTCTTGCCAGGCTCAGGTTCACCCGGGGTTCGACGTGCTGCTTTTTGGAAATAACTCGTTTTATTTTCGGTGAGAAATTTTATCGGCCCGACCGTGAACGATTTTACGCCTGTTGCCGGATCGCTTCCGCCGTCATTGTTTTAGCCCCCCGCGGGGGTTTTTTGAGCTCGGGACGGCATCCGGGCACAAGTTTGAATTATTTCTTCATTTTTCGGCGAGAATTTTATCGGGCCCAGCCGTGAACGATTCTTTTACCCGTTGCCGGATTTCTTTAGAATTTATTTGATTCAAATTTAAAACAACACGATGTGACTAAATTGAATCGGCTCGTATGTGACAACCGGTACTGTTCATGTTTTCATAGTTTGGAGGTGAGGCTAACGACAGTGCAGCCTTTGAGTGGTGGGTTCGAATTGCGTTCAAAATCTAACCTTGAAACTTAGGCGGATCCAAACAGTTTGGAAGGGGGCAGAGGAAGAAGACTTCGGGGCGCTTCCCCCAAATTTTTTTCGAAATTTTGAAACGTCTAATACGCAGTTTACTCAATTTTTTCATGAACATTAACCAAACATGAGCCCCCTTCTATCCCTCCTTCTATTTTCCCCTGTTACTGTCTTCCTTCTATTTTTCTTCTTCCTTTTTACGAGCGAGGGGGGGGGGGGCAGTGGGCACCTCCCTACCCAAGCCTCCAAAACTCAAAACTCCGAACTGCCACGATTCTGAAAATCCAAAAATCCCATGAGATTAATGAAATTAACAGGTTTTTTTTTTTTGCACATTTCGATTGATTTGATGGGTATAAACTTATGCCGAAGTAGCCGATGATGTGTGTGGATAAGTTAAAATTGAAAAACCAACTGTGAATGCTTAGTTTTTTTTAAAAGCTAAAAAGTTTTAACCCTCAGAGAAAAGTACCAGTTTGCTCTTTCAAATGCTGATACTTTGTTGAGCGTGTAGAGTAGTCGTCAATAATTAATTTGATCTACGTTTATTCCACAGTGATGAAAAGACAGAGCTCTTCAAATTAGAAAAGATGTTTATGTAACATCATAGTCGAGTGTTCCTCTTTTATTTTGAGTTTTCTCGAAAACAGGGAGTTTGAATTCCTTAATTCTATTACAAACATCTAACTCCAGTTTTTTCATTTTAAGTAGGTTTTGGAATTGCTTATAATTTGTTCAATCAGTGCTGTGTGAAACTTTGATTGGGGAACATGTCTATTTACTCTTCTTCTTCTTCTTTTTTTTTGAATCGCGCATCTTTTTTGAGATTTTACAAGTTTGTGCCTGCCCCCCAGTTGGCAGGGCACTTTCAAAAGACAATGTCTTGTATTGCTTTCATTTTTATTCTACACGGAGGTTTGGTCTACAATTTTAAAAGAATTTCGTGCCCCAATTGACAATAGCGCGCGTGAATTTGAATTATTTCTTCATTAATGGTTCTGATTTCCGTGTGAAGCAAGTCCGATGTGAAGCGCGGCCAAAAGTCGTCGCGACCAGGTGATAATTCTTACGGGTTTGGAAGTCTTCGCATTCAGACGATTAGCTCAAATGTGAACTCGATCGCTTTGTTTAACGATGCGCCTGCGCCTGAGCCTTCGTGTCCATCGTTGTTGCAAACGAACGCCTCTCAATAGCAATCTCACCTATAGAAGCATTAAAATTGTCCAGAAGATCTCTATACTTTTCACTTTTCAATCAATAATCTTGATGGAGTAATCTTTCGTAAATCTTTTAAGACATTTTTGAAAATTGAGTAATTGTTAGAGGTATTCGGATTCTACATCAGTGATTTTGTTTTCTCTGAAAGTATTCAATTTCTTAATCCTCAATTTTGGTATTTTGAGTGTGACCAAGTGCTAGAAATCATGTAAAATTTTTCTTTAAAAAACTTATATTTTATTAACAAATTTTGACCAAAGTTTGTCAAAGTTTGTTAATAGAATGTAAGTTTTTTAAAGAAAATATTACATTATTTCTAGCACTTGACTACACTCCAAATACCAAGTTATTCAGTGCTACTACCTTTTAGAAAACATTGTATTTCAATGTTCGCTGAACTTGATCCTCAATTTTGAACATTTCCTGTTTAACCAATTGGGGTGCAAAGACTATATCAGAGCAATGGAAAAATATCTCTGATGGACAAATTGAAAGGGTTACTCGCGTTGCGGCCTCAACCATTACGGGGTACTGTGTCGGTGCTAATGTTTCAATCGAAAGAATGCGTTTTTCCAGTCTCTCCATTGTTTTCTGTGTTAAATTCAACGTAAAGTGTACCAATAACAACACAAAATTTGTGTTGTTGACTTGTTTTTCACTTCTTTTATTAATCAAAAGTAACACCAGAACGCAAATTCTTTTACCAATGTAATATCGTAATGATTGAGGCCGAAACAACGCGAACAACACTTTGAATTTGTCCACGGGAGGTATTTTTTCATAGCTTTGATGTGGTCCATACACCCCGATTGATTAAACAGGAAATTTTCGAAAAAGAAAAGTGGGAAATTGAAGACTTTCGTAGAAAACAAAATCACTGTTATAGTGTCCGAATACTTCTAACAATCGCTCAATTTTCAAAAATATCTTGACGTTTAATCCTAAAAGACCCTTAACTCCCCCCCCCCCCCCCCCACCAATCGATGGGGGAAAGCATGAGTATCATACAGTTTTGCTCGAACAGGGACTTTTGCCTTAAGGGTGTAAAGTAACGGAGGTTCCCTCAGTATTTAGATTTCCAGTTTTCTAGATTTTTACGCCCGTTGGCTACATTTCTTACTTACTGTTTACAAAGTATAAATTGCTCTAGTGGACTCCCTTGGAGTAAATCACGCATCTGCTGGTCCCCATCATTCTTTTTAGTCACTCAACATTTGCATAGTTAAAAATGTCTGTGTTTTGTGTTACTCTGTGTTGCTTTTCTTTGTGTCGGATCAGTCCAAAGGACTTGGTTGCTCAACACGATTTTTCGTGAAATCGACCCAAATCGTAGGATACTCTGAAAACCCGGGCTATGAAGAAAGTCTCCTGCGTAACTTATGTAAAATACTCTTGTTTTCCACCCCTTTCTCAGAGGTTGTGATTTGCGAGTGGCCAATCGCAGGCACCCGAGTGGCATGTAGTTATCACCGATGCAATCCAGGCTTAATCCTAACGGCAGGCGCTTTCTTTTAACATGGTCGCAAAAGTTTAACACAAAACTTTAGTTACCTCAACTCCAAGAATCGGTCGATTTGACACAGAGAAATCCAACACACAACAAAGTAACCAAAAGCTTGTTGTAACTCCAACACAAAATTTTGGTTCCTTCTTTCGTATTGTAAAGATGACAAGTTGCAATATACACGGAACAGATGGATGCTGGAAAAACCAAGGGTTAAAACTGCATTTCAAGTGATCGAGGTGCTGATACATAAGATCAGGTGCTTCACTATCGTTGATTCCCCGATCAGGGCATGTTTTCGGTGCCTACACGTCATAAAAATGCAAATCAGGTGCGTTTTACACGCGCTTGAATATGTGTCACTCTGCCCGGACCGAAAGCAAGAGTTGTAGGAGACTCGAAAACAGGTTCGGGCCCCCCTCCCCCCCTCCCCCGACGCCGGTGTTTCTTATTAAAGAGGCACTGGATTCACGATCGATCGCCTTTTAGTGAAACGCGTTCCCACCGCGGGAATCAACGGCCAGTGAATTTGTCCGGCTAATCACCAATTAACGACAGTGTTAATTTTTCCCCGAGGGAAAATTGATGGATTCATATTTCGGAGCGGGAATTCCTCCGCGCTGGTCCGCGGGAAATTCGAAGTATTCCGATTCTGGAATGTTGACCCACCGCGCTTCCTCCAGGCGTCGTGTGAAAATGACGATTGATGGATCCACGTCTATTTCGTTAGCTGCCCCCCCCCCCCTCTCAATCGTCCACTTGTTTTAATCACCTTTAAATTTCCTTATGCACAGAATCCCCGCACATGGTGGTTTAAACTCAATGGTGATAAGCAACAGCCTACGTGGCATTAATCAACGGAAAAATTGCGATATTTTATTGAAATTAAGTTGCGATTGTCTCACGATTTTTTGGTGATAAACTCGCCAGGATTATCGAAATCTGAACGATTATCCTCGATCTTGGCGCAATTTCATCTCTGCAAGAGCGTGTGTGATAAAATCAAAATTTATCTTAATTTATCCCGATTTTTTTGTTCGATACTCTTGCGATACACCGCCGGCCATAAAATATATTATCGTTCAATATTTAATCATTATTGATCTATCTTCTATCTTATCTTCACTTCTATCTTATCTCACCAGGAGAATCTTGGGAATTTCTAATTGAAAATTTCTCTGATATTCCTTCTAACCTCGTGCGAAAATCAGATAAATTTCGAATACGAATTTCACGGGTGTACTAATTTAAAAAATTGAATTTTTTGAACCCATTTTGCAACCTTGGAATTGAGTTACGGTTTTTCGTCTGTGCAACGACGCATTGTGGTCCACTCCCTCACCTACACTGGAAAAAAAAACACATTGGATCTGGAGTCCAGACTCTTAAGAACATTGACAAGGAAGAATACTCTCGATTCAATCAGATTTTTGCTTAAATCAAAAGGAAACCCGCTCAAATTAAAGAGGCTTGGTTCTTGATTTAAGCAAAAATCCGATTGAATCAAGAGTATTTTTACTTGTCGATGTTTTTAAGAGTCTGGACTCTAGATCCAATGAGTTTTTTTCCAGTGTACTGCAGAGGAATGCAAATTTCATATCATGAAAAAGCCGTGTGCGCGTGTAGAGATGGCAGGACTGGGGACCCGGGCCCCGAAGACGTAAGTCATAGGTGTGTCACCTCTGTGTCAGGATTAGGTCCCGGTGTCGACTATTCGAAATCGTTGAATGATTAAGGGTCCCCAAGGTGGGGCGCGAAGAAGGGGGGCACCGAAAAGCCTTTAATTAGATTTCATTAGTGATAGATGTTCCCCCATCTTTGCCGATCGTCTTTCGCTCCATTCTTACATCCAGCCCCCGCGCATGATCTCACCGTCGCCCCGTGCCTAATGGAATATAATATCCGTGCAACGTTGCCGAACTTACCCGTCGCGTTTTCGCACGAGAAGAAAATGTACATCATGTAGCAGCATAATGCATAATAGCATACATACCTGGTATGTTTGATTCGATCAGATAGCAAGCACTGGAAAGAAAAACACATTTAATCTAGAGTCCAGACTCTTAAAAACATCGACAAGAAAAAATACTCTTGATCCAATCGGATTTTTGCTGAAATCAAGATCTAAGCCGCTTAATTTGAGCGTATTTCCTTTTGATCTAAGCAAAAATCTGATTGAATCAAGATAATTTCTTTTTGTCAATGTTTTCAAGAGTCTGGACTCTAGATCCAATGTGTTTCTTTCCAGTGCAAGGAAAGTAACGAAACTTTACCTGACCTTAAAATTGATGTTTCTACCCTTTTTCGCGGTTTTTGTGATTTCGTATGTATACCTGGCGAATGGAGCCACTTTGTTGATCCCCATAATACCTATGCTAAACATCATTAACTTGCCACGCATTAACGGTTAAACAGGTATAGACCGAATACTTATAACAGTATACATAAAATACACGAAGGGTGCCTCAAAAGTCCGTACACCCCCTTCTGAAATTCCTTAGTTGAGTTATTGAGACGAAATTTTGACCTAGAAACGGTCCTCAAGTTCGTCTCAATAGCTTAATTAGGAAACATTTTAAACGGGGGGGGGGGGGGGGTCGGACTTTTGAGACACCATGTATACATAACAACAATTGTGAGTCCTCCGATAAAGATTTTGTTGAAGGATAACAAGACCTCGGTCATACAAACCGATAAGTCCAGCGATAAGCTGCCTCTCGGTTGAGAGGACTGAAACCTCGGTTGCGCGAACCGACCTCTTCGGTTGACAGAGCTGAAGTGTCGGTTCGTCCAATCGAAAAACTTCGGTCGATAAGATGTATGCATTACACGAGCCCCAATTTTTCAGTTTGTTGGATTAAGGTTTGCGGTGTTGTCAACCGAATTGTCTACTCACTCGACTGGAGTTTGGTCCTGTCAACCGAAGAGGTTCGTTTGCGCGACAGAGAGCTCAGTTCTCCGAACCGAAATTCGCGTATTGCACTTGTCTGTTCTTATAACTGAGGTAGCCTGAGGGGTGTATTTTCTTAAACTCATCCGGGGAATGCTTCCAGGAACACCGCATAGCTCGGGGGGATACACCCTAACTCCAGTGGCGTGGCGTGCTTTGCGATATATCGATTGTTATGCCATTTAAACCTATGGAAAAGGATCGATAGACAGGGTGTTCGCAGCGAACACCTTAATCATAGATTCTTTACCATAGGTTTAAATGGCATAAAAATCGATACATCGCAATTCACGCCACGCCACTGCACCCTGACTCCCAGGTCAATTGCTTCGAGTAATCCCTTCCTGACCCTACTATGGGTAAGTGGCAGCCACTTTTTTTAATCCAATTTCTGAAAATACGGAGTGAACTAGAAGAATTTCTAAGAACTGAGCGCCTAGAAATTGTTCAGCCTTGTTAAACCCTATAAATGGCGAAGGAACCTCCATTAAAAATGCCAAAAATGGAACCTACCTAAAGTGATCATTTTGGCGGGCGCTGATGACGAAGCCCTCGCGGGGGAAACTGCGTCTCCTGATTGGCTGGACAAGTACTTAGGCGTCGCCTTGCTGCATCGTCGGCTTTCGATTGTTTGGATTTTGATCAGCTTTTTCTCCCCTTAGATGATTTTTCGAACTTTAAAAAAACTTTTTAGTATTTTTTTTTACAATCCTGGTCTCTGGGCTTTAACCTGCGTAAAAAATTCTGTAAGTGAAGTCATCCACCGCAGTCGCGATACCCTTGGTTTCTCCCACCTTGCTTTCATCAAAAAGTGAGACACACGTTTGCACTGGTTACCCGATGTGAAACTCGAATGAAAGCACTACAGCAGAGTGGAGGAAACCGATGGTGTCAGTACCGCAATGGATGACGTCATGAACCGAAATTTTTTTAGAGCGCGATATTTCTGTTTAAATTGTACGTAAAAAGTTGCTGTTTGGCCAGATTATATAATTTTTAGCTAGCTGGTCTACAAGAATCAAGCATCAAAACACGATTCTGTGGTCAGCGCAGCCAGAGATGGAAAGAGAAATTTCACGTTTTGAAATTTCATGAAATTTCACGTGAAATGTCATGAAACGTCATGAGGTTCGGATAAATTTCACAAAAGTTGAATTTTATTAATTTTTTTCAGAATTATTGATTGAACCTTTGCAGGTCTGAAAGCGTTTCGGCAGCGTTTCAGATGGTCTTTATATTGATGCTGTGGTATTATGCTACTCTACTGAAGGTGCCGGACACAAAGAGGGGGCAAAAAGGGGAGTTCAGAGAGGAAAACCCCAACCTAATCTCCAAACTAAACGAAAACATTTGCAACGCGCGAATGTTTTAGGCTTGGGGTAAAAAATTTCAAAATTTAGAATTTCTGTTTCCAGGCGTTTCTTAGCCTCCCGAATGTATCCCCAAAAGTTTGATTAAATTTCGTGAAATTTCACTCGAATAAGTTTCATGAAATTTTCCATCTCCGAGCGCAGCTAGTGACCCATTTCAACGGATCCAAGACGAATCGATCTGATTGACGCGAAAATTCGCGTATCGATGGTCTTCGACGTCAAGACTAACGTGTGCGACTCCTCTCGGAACGGTACGTCATCGACGTGGATCGTGGATGCTCTCAGGACCGGGAAATGCGAGGCGCTCGCGGCAACGCCGGCGTAAACACCTAGGTACCGAAGGGATGACAAAGGAGAAGCGATCGGTAAATCATGCACCGGAGTGACGTTTCAACGAATAATCACAATTTATGAGCGTCAACCGGCGACCGGCGACCGACAGCGACTCCTTCTTCGCCGGCCCCTGCCTCTGTAAAAGAACCCCAAGTGCAATTTCCACATGAGCCACGCCTAGCATCTGCTCTTATGGGTTTTGCGGCTCATCCAAGATTTCACTTACGGATCTTTTACGTAACAAGGCAGCTCCTTCCCTTTCAGCTCCGCACCTTGGCTTCGCCTTCCAACACCGATAGTTTATTAATCACTCAAATTAAAGACGCCTTTACAATGCCTATTTATATTTATATTCACAGTCAATAAGCGCCCTCTGCCAGCGCCCCACACGTAGCTGAACCCCCTCCCTCCCCCCACTCCGTCCCCCCGACGATACCGCCACGTCACGTTCACGTGTAGCACCTGGATTTTCTCAGTAAGTTTGCGCCCGTGCTTAAGATACAGAAACTGGAAACGTGGAGATTATTGGGATGAAGTAGGGAATGAAAACTTGGCGAAAGTAATGGAATTTTTTTTAAAAAAGATCCGTCTTACCAGGGCCGGATTCAGGGGATGGCCTCATGGGCCGCGGCCCATGGCGGCAAAATGTAGGGGGCGGCAAATTTTGCAATCGTTTTGAATGTAGGTATCAAAAAAGAGAGAAAAAAATCGGATTCAGAAAGTAAATCACAAACGAGAAAAGGCGACCAAATCTCTCATATCCTGAGAGTTAGAGTACAGTAATTTCTAATTTTGTCGTCTTTCGGTGATACAAGAGACAACACCTTTAATTATTCGAGAAACGAAACACGCAAGTTGACCTGGAACGGAGCGGCGCGGCGGTCGGCATAAAACGCATAGCGCCTACAAGACTGCATGAATACTTCACGCATTGCGTCAAATACATTGCGGTCATCCTGCAGTAGTCGGCTTGAAACGCATCGCGCCTACAAGACTGCATGAATACTTCACGCATTGCGTCAAATACACTACGGTTATCCTGCAGTAGACGGCTTGAAACGCATCGCGCCTACAAGACTGCATGAATACTTCACGCATTGCGTCAAATACACTGAAAAAAAAAACACTCCGGCCGTGGAAGCCGTACTCACGGGCTACATAGAGATACCGTCCGTGTTCCGGGCTCAGAGGCCGAAAGTTCCGAGCGTAGCACCCGGAGCAGTCGAAGTACTCCGGGTGCTACGCCCGGAACTTTCGGCCTCTGAGCCCGGAACACGGACGGTATCTCTATGTAGCCCGTGAGTACGGCTTCCACGGCTGGAGTGTTTTTTTCGGTGTACACTGCGGTCATCCTGCAGTAGTCGGCTTGAAACGCATAGCGCCTACAAGACTGCATGAATACTTCACGCATTGCGCCAATACAGTGCAGTCGGCGCGGCGGTGGAAGTTACAATTTTTAACCACATTTATGCTTGTTCTTTCATAATTTTTTCGTTCGTTTTTTATGGGTGGAAGGTCTTGTCCGAACAGGGATGGGTTTACGGAACTGAATTCTTGTTAGTGTTGACAGGGCTTTCACAAGAAATGTGCTCAACACGAGTAAACGCGTCTCATACACCCTTCCCCACCGGCACGTTCACTTGATGGTTTTTTTTTTATCGTATTCGACAGATCACTCAGGTGAGATTATATTGATATCGATTGGTTCAATATGTAACCACAGTCTCAATAGTCAATTTAGAAATCTGAGGTACCGGGTCTTATGGGATCGAATTTTTGTCCTGTCAAGTACCAAATGGCAATGAAAAGTGAAATTGTCAGGGATTTTCAGCTATTCTAATTTAAATCCTAAAATTTTTGTTTGAGTGTTCTATTGTTTTCAACCAAACGATACATCGAACCACTGTCGAGCACGATCTATTGATGTTTCAAAACAAATGAGAAGGGGGCAGAAAAATACAGGCGGCCCATGGGCGGCAAGTAGGTAAATCCGGCCCTGCATCTTACAATATTGCATAGGCGGATCCCAAAATCTCAAACGGGGGGGGGGGGGGGGACTTAGGGAGGGTCCGGGGGCCTCTTTCAAAAATTCAAGAATTTTTGAAATCTCTTATGCAGTTTGAGGCAATTTCTTCATGAATTGCTGAATGTTAGATTCTTTCCTTCCTCTTTCCTCTGTTCTTCCTTTTTTTTGGGCGACCCGGGGGGGGGGGGGTTGGAACGTATGCCCCCTACGCCCCTTCCCCCGTTGGATCCGCCTATTCCATATATTTTCGACAGTAATACGAATATGGGAATGAGCATCACTGTCATGCTTAAAAAAAGCTTTATGAACTTTCAGACTTGCCTTGGTTCCTCCGATAATGAACGAAGTAATCGGGAAGATGATGTTTATTTTTCTTCATAATTTTTTAGACAATTTTGTTCGCAACTTCATGAAAAAATTTAAAAGAGTAAAAGGAAAAACATGCATACATTTTTATTTTTTGGAATGATGGGGTAAAAATTCGCTATTCTTGCGACGGACCCCTCTCTTCGGAGTCCGGAACATGACAAAAAGCAATTGCACATCGACCGTGTCATATTTAACGAGAGTCCTGGAAGGGGAAGGGAAGGGGGGAGCTCGTGTTTCTCAGGACGTCCAGGAGTGTCAAGAAGGGGTTGAGTGGTGCCCGCCAGCGATATCTGGGACAGTTAATTAGAATGGATACTCCTCGCGCCAATCTATAAGATTAAGGGGTTGCGGGGGTATGTTAAATAATCAATCTGTCTACTTCCTGTCACCCTTGGCCGAAGGGATGCTCAGATGCTAAGACGCAGACGGAACTTACCACCGTTGCCAAGAAAGCCACTTCGGGCGATGTGTCCGGTTTTGATCTGGTCGACGGACTAAACATCAAGTCCGTACCTCGTTCAGCAATCGTGTGCCGCCAATTTAAACGTGGAACTTTAATTTAAGGGTACGTTCAGATAATACCCAAATTGTATTGCGGATACTCTCAGAATACATTCTTCACGTTGAAATTATTGTTTCTTACCTAATACATGTTTTTTTCTTTGGCCATTTCAAGGGAAAGATCGTCAACAAATTATCATGAAACGCAATTTGGGGTATTTTTGTGCGTTCTATTCATTTCTGGGCACCAAATATTCTGGAGCTCTCAGGATGTCCTCTAAATTCTAGTATTTATGATTAAAAAAAAAAAAATAAAATAAAAAAAAAATAAAAAAAAAAAAAAAAAAAAAAAAAAAACAAACATAGCTTTGGACGATTTTAAACTTTGATTGCCAACGTAACTTCTCTCCATCTCCTTTCTATGGTTTTTAATTTGTGTTTTATGTGGTCAAACATAGATCACACGTTAAAAATATCTCAGTGAGCACAAATTTCACAATATTTGGTCGATATTGTCATTGCGTATGAAAAAAATCTATTTGTATTACAAATTCTTCAGAGGCGTATTTTTTTGTTCAGCTACTCAAACGCAAAATTTGACAGATCTCGAAAAGGTAGTTTTTCCTTGCGAGGAATCGACTTCTAAGGTAACCTTCTACTATTTGGAACACCCTAAATAATGATGAATCTTGGGTATCATAGTCTTGTCTCCACGACGGAGCACCGGGGTCATACGACTCATGTTTTTGTCAATGGCAAAAAAGGATCTTCGTCTTGAAGTAAAAATTAAGTTACTGATACCAAAGACTAGTGTAGTGTTCTCACATATGCATTCCACAGCAATCAGAGTTATCACACAAGAAGACTAAGAGGTGTTGATATTAGATGTTTCAGTACACTTTAGGTGTTTCAGCACAAAGCCTGTCATTTAGTTAGCAGTAATTCGCATTAATACTGATTTGAATACCTCTATGTTATTGGTGTCGCTTGCTACAGGAAAGTCGCAACCTTGGTAGACTTTGCCAATCATGCCTCAAATGCCGGTCTTAGTTCTAAAAATCTAACTATCACTAATGATGGCCGAGTAACGAGTAGCAAAACTAACTTGCCCATTTCACTTTTGAAAATAGATTGATACCCGTTACTCAGTACTTGTATATACTCACATCAGTATTTAGATTAGTCTGTAATATTTTATGTATACCAGAGTCATCAAAGTTCGAAGTTTGAGGGTCAGACATTGGTGTTTCTGACGGAAGCTTCATAAGTTGCTGAATTGTCCAGTTCAGAGCGATATATCACCTGCTGGCTGATAGTGCAATTGTTTGCCTTCCGTTGACACAAAAATCAATGAAACCTCTCGTTATTAATTCCTTGGGACACGGGGAGCCTTTTCCGGAAAAATCTCATCTTCACGGCACTTTTTGGCATGTATCGAAATTCGGCGGTCATTGAATGAAAAGGAAATTAGTTGTACTTACCATGGCCTTCTTGGCTATGGTCATAGTATATTCCGCAGCTCGTCCCGAGGATCCTCCTCACTGGAAAAAGAGAAACACATTGGATCTAGGGTCCAGACTCTTAAAAACATCGACAAGACAAATTACTCTTGATTCAATCGAATTTTTGCTTTAATCAAGAACCAAGCCTCTTAATTTGAGCGGATTTCCTTTTGATTGAAGCAAAAATCTGATTGAATCAAGAGTCCTTTTTCTTGTCAATGTTTTTAAGAGTCTGGACTCTAGATCCATTGTGTTTTTTTCCAGTGCTTAAGGAACCTCCTGACACACCAAATGGAGTACTCAAAAAGAAAGGAAAATAATTTTCAGCACACTGGGAAAGTTTTTCTGTAGCATTCCCAAAATCCTGCTCTTTTACCAAACTCGATAAAAATCATGGCACTGAAAATTTTGTCCCTGCGGACTTTAAGATTCCTTCCCCTCGGGACGGTGACAAATCAAATCGAGTAATCAAGGCCGGGGCTCGAACGGCAACGGTGGGAGGGTTGCAAGGAGGGATCCGAGAGTTCGCAGATGATTCATGACCGCTTCGCTCCTTGAAACTATAAGCAAAATAAATGATGCCCGAGGACATCTTGTCACGAGATGCTATTTCAAGTGTCCGCGACGCCCCCCACCCCCACCCGCGCCGCCCCCGAGACACGTCAAGCACTTTCTTAAAGGTAAACTAAACAGAAGCCACCCCCTCGGTTCCGCCGGCCCGCGGCTTATTTCGTATCAATGAGTTGGTTGTTGTATCAGATATTTTGTGTCATTAGCCGCGCGCTACATTAATCCCCCTCCCGCTCGGGCGGACGCAACATGCGACGCACGGAATCTCCTTCATTCGGGCGGACGCAACACGCGACGCACGGCAGCCAATTTCCATCTTATATCCTGTCGCCATCGCGCCCCTAACGAGCTCTAATGTCCGCCGTCGCCGCCGTGCGTGGATGCAGATCCGCCCGGGAGCCTCGCGCTCTGACAGGTGAGACCTGGAAGAACTATCCTATTTATTTCCGCCCGCGCCCGCTCCTCAAGATGACGAGTCCGCGCAGTCGTCCTTCGATTAGATTCTGCTTTGGGGATAAGGTTCCGGCACAGTGGCGGTCCTAGCAATGGAGATGTTGCATGTGTGAGGGATTTACGATTTGACCATTGATTCTTTTGTAAAAGTTAGCGAGAAACACGATGGTGCCACTGGTTTTCTCTGAAATCAACTCCCAAGCTCAAAAAAACGTGAGGCCAAAATGGAGGGTATATCCCACCCTACCCTGACAGTCCACCTTTACGTCAAAACAAACTCTCCATGCAAAGATAGGGAGCAAATACATTAACAGGAAAGCCGTGTTTTCAGTTTTAGAGTCCCCAAATAAAGTGGCAGCCCTGTCAATGTACTTGCTCCCTATCTTTGCATGGAGAGTTTGTATTGATGTAAAGGTGGACTCTCAGGGTAGGGTGGGATATCCCCTCTATTTTGGCCTTAACTTGAGAGCTTAATTTGAGCTTGGGAGATGATTTCAGAGAAAACCAATGGCACCATCGTGTTTCTCGCGAACTTTTACGTAAGAATCAATGGTCAAATCACCAATCCCTCACACATGCAACATCTCTATTTGGCAACACTCGTAGTGCTCTATTTAAATCCATTGAATATATCAATTCTTGGTAAAAAAGGTTGCCTCGCCTAGAATCGATTAATATTGGTAAAAAATTTAAAAACTTGAAACTACGCACTTGCATAGATCGTAAAATAATTAAAATTCGGAGGTGCCGGACCTCCGTCCTCAGCGCGACTCGAATCGACTGGAATCGATTGTTTAACATATTACAGTGAAGATAAAACAGTGTTGCCATCTTTCTGGATTTCGTGCGTTTGCGTTTCTTCATTTTATGCTTTGATCAAGCGGTCACGATCTACTAAGCTGATTAAATTAGCCTGTTGTAAACTTCAGGTAGAGCAAAAGAAAGAGTTAAATCTTACAAAAAATGGCTCAAAAATTACAATGAACGCATCGGGAAAGTCTGAAATACAATCTTAATGTCCTGAATCCTGAATCTGTGGAAGAAATATGCGTTTTTTCACGCTTTCCGCTTCAATAACGGAGCTGGAAAAGGGACAGTTTCTTCATTCATCCGAGGCTAGTGGAATGAGATTATCTTTGCGTTTCTCATACGACCGCCTTGATACAACTATTCGCACTCAATGGATGTGCGCGTTGCGTGCAATGAATTGAAGGAGTTCCGTACGGCGACGCTAGCATGGATGCAACTATTCGTGCTGTGTGGATGTCGGGGTTGCATTTACAAATCAGTGAAGGCGCACTGAGAGCGTTTAGATGTAATGAAGATTCACTCATTACGAGCATGAATGGAGCCCGGTATACCTTCTCTCGCCCCCGCTTAAGTTCTGTTTCGGGCATGTTGTAAACTTCAGTTAGAGCAAAAAGGAGAATTGTTTATTGTAAAAAATGGCTCTAAAATCACGATGAGTGCATCGAAAAAGTCTGAAATACACTCCTATGGAAGTTCACAATCTGCGTAAAAAATATGTGGGTTTTTTTTTGGTTTTTTTAAGCTCCCCTCCTCAAAAACGATACTGCGGCAGAGGCGAACATATTGTAAGAGGAGTCGTTCCATCCAACCCTTGTACATTAGGATGCTTCGCAATGTTCAGCGTGGCCAACGCCAACCCGCCTAAACACGTGACTATAAGGAATTTCATTAATTGGCGTGTTCATATTTATACTTTTCTTGTGTTGATGAAGACTATAGGTGCTCCTTCACGTGCCGAAGTGTTGGCTATGTTGAATATTGTCTAGCATTCTAGTGCGCAAGGGTTGGATGGAAAGACTCCTTTTACGAAATGATCACCCGTGCCGTTGTATCGTTCTTGAAGCAGGACGCTTAAATAAACCGCTTATTTTTTACGCAGAATGTTAAGTTAGGAGTGCATTTCAGATTCTCCCAAAACGCTCATCGTGATTTGTAAGTCATTTTCTGAAGGAAACATCTCTTTGTTTTGCTCTAACTGGTGTTCGCAAGAGACCCATTTATGGTCACTTCGAAGAAATTTTGAGTTTCCATTTTACAATTATGAACGTCGTCTTATTGCCATGAATTTCGATAAAGGTCTCGGTCGCAATTTTTTCCCACCGAAAATTCACCCGTTTGATTGATTCGTGCCGCCACAAGGACTCCAATAATATTATTCTGATCACAGCCGAGGGGCCGCGCGACTCGGAGTCACGTAACTCGCCGAAATTTGGACCCGATTAAAAGAGAGGCAACGATAAATCAAGATCTCAAAGCAAGGATTGAATAAGAATCAGTTTTCGTGTGAGACGAGAAACAGATCCGCCATAACCCGCGTCGTCGGAAATCTCCACGTTAAATACGTGAATGGACCGCATTAAAATTTTCGCAAAACTAACTGATGAATCAATCTGAGAACCTAGTATCGCTGGTGGTAAGTTTAGTGTTGTTGTTTGTTTTTACTGGTTGCTCAAACTATTTCCTGTTGTCTCATAAGTGAGCTGTGGCTCAATTGAATCTATCTTAAAACTGACACGAAGTTACATCCGCACAGATTTAACTCACAAAAATCAAATTTTGTCGAAAAAACGACGCTCTATGTCAAACTAATATCTCAAGAAATTTTTTGTCAGTATGATACTAAGAATTGAATTATCAAATGCTAACATATTCGTGAAATCTTGATTCTAAAAACGACGGAGGAATCAAGAGATTAAGATCTTCATTGTTTTTAGAATCAAAATTTCACCAATATGTTGGCATTTGATAGTTCAATTCTTAGTGTCATACTGACAAAAAATTTCTTGAGATATTGGTTTGACTTAAAGCGTCGTTCTTTTCGACAAAATTTGATTTTTGTGAGTTAAATCCGTGTGTTTTTTTCGAGTTGAAGAAACGTTGCATTACTATTTTTTTTTTTTTTTAATCCTAATCTTAATGATAGCAAAACGATCACGGTTCGTTTCAGAGGGAGGTAAATGAAATTGTGTTGCCCACTCAAAATTCCTTCGGGATCTTGAAGTAGGATGCATACACAGTCATTTAAGCCTAAAATGAAAATATTCTGTCGAGCTCTTCGAAAATAAAATCGATTTTTGTGTTTTTGGCGCTAAAATGGCCTTCAAAGACGATCGATGATTCAATTCCGATGGGTTGTGCATATGTAAAATGGTACATGTGTGATGGACTTTACGTGTTTTTGGACCAGGAATTGATTGAACAGGGTCCTGAATCGGTCCGAAGCTTCATTGACCGAAAAATGGGCCTTTTTTTGGATTTTAGGGGTCTTTTGGGCCCATTTCCCCCCAATTTTGGCGTGAAAAAACCTGTGCCGTCATGGGTAATGATTATCGGGTCATTTCGGGCGGACCATCGAATGCACTTGGTCCCGAGACACTCCGGGGCTTCCGGAGTGATACAGGGTTTTCGAGATACAGGGGATCAAAGTCCCCGATTTTCACTCAATTCTGCAGGTATTTTAATGTTCAGTTCCGACTATAAATTGTTTTCTGATTTAGATATCGAAGCGCATTTTGCGGTGCTTTCGCTCAATCGATTCCTGGTCCAAAAACACGTAAAGTCCATCACACATGTACCATTTTACATATGCACAACCCATCGGAATTGAATCATCGATCGTCTTTGAAGGCCATTTTAGCGCCAAAAACACAAAAATCGATTTTATTTTCGAAGAGCTCGACAGAATATTTTCATTTTAGGCTTAAATGACTGTGTATGCATCCTACTTCAAGATCCCGAAGGAATTTTGAGTGGGCAACACAATTTCATTTACCTCCCTCTGAAACGAACCGTGATCGTTTTGCTATCATTAAGATTAGGATAAAAAAAAAAAAAAAAAATAGTAATACAACGTTTCTTCAACTCGAAAAAAACACACGGATTTAACTCACAAAAATCAAATTTTGTCGAAAAGAACGACGCTTTAAGTCAAACTAATATCTCAAGAAATTTTTTGTCAGTATGACACTAAGAATTGAATTATCAAATGCCAACATATTGGTGAAATTTTGATTCTAAAAACAATGAAGATCTTAATCTCTTGATTCCTCCGTCGTTTTTAGAATCAAGATTTCACGAATATGTTAGCATTTGATAATTCAATTCTTAGTATTATACTGACAAAAAATTTCTGTGTATGCATATCCTACTTCAAGATTCCGAAGGAATTTTGAGTGGGCAACACAATTTCATTTACCTCCCTCTGAAACGAACCGTGCGATGCGACGCTGGTTTAACTAAAAAGAAAATGATAGCAAAACGACGCCTTTTTAACCAAAAAAAAAAATGATGTTGAGTTGAATCCGCACAGATTTAACGCAAATAATCTAAATTTTGTCGACAAGAAACGACACTTTAAGTCGAAATAATATCTTAAGAATAAGTCTTTTCAGTGTATATACACGTTGAAATCCTCTATTCCCACAATGGGCTGTGAGACTGGGTTGCACGTATTGTAGCTTCGCTGACATAAAGGCGTAACTCAGTTTCCCCGTGAGCCCTGTTCTCCGTATAAATCTATGCTTTCCGGGGCTCATGCGGGAACAGAGATACAAATTCACGTCAGAGCAGCAACTTTCAGTTGCAGCAATTCTATTTTTTTCTCAAAAAGTTATCGCAGGTCACG
Organism: Bemisia tabaci; assembly: GCF_918797505.1. Classification (NCBI taxonomy): domain Eukaryota; kingdom Metazoa; phylum Arthropoda; class Insecta; order Hemiptera; family Aleyrodidae; genus Bemisia; species Bemisia tabaci. Next base: position 10,132,509 of record NC_092794.1, on the reverse strand, counting down.
CGTTAGATCAAAAGACAACACATAAACATTCAGTTTTATAAATAACTGTCTTTCACAAATTTGATTTTTAATCAACTCAGCCGCACCGAAGCACTTGACTTGACTCGATCTCGACTCGAAAAAATTGAACACAATCTTGAGCAACGTAGAGATGTCTAGTTCGGTCTCGGCAACCGGCCGTCTTTGAATTGGGTGAATCATCGAGATTATCATACAAATGGAGGCACGCGACGCGCACAATAACGAAATCATGAAAATTTACGACGATACACTATAATCGTCAATCGCACAGGATCGAAGCCGTCCCATGGCCGGGTACTCGTTTTGAAAACAAACCATCGCCAGAAGAGATGATTGCAGTTACGACGTCGCGCGGTGGAACGAGCTAGTAGAAGAAGTCGGACATGAAATTTTTAGCTAGAAATTCAAATTTTGATGTTTATTCTATTACAAATTAAATTTCAAGGGGTGTTTTTGAAAGGAAATTTAACGACAAAACCAATGAAGCCATTCTTAAACTTTTTTGTGTCATATTTTCGAAAATATAAGCTCTCAAAGTTGCCAGATTTTGTTCGACTTCTCCTATTGACTTGGTCCAGTGTGCGTCTTGGTGAGGTGGAGCTGCTTTGAAGGTGAACTTGAAGCGGATCACGAACCGATCGCTGTCATAGAATATGTACTCAGACATAAGTGCCAACAACTCTCATGCTTGGTTAGAGGGATGTAAAAATGTACTGGTATTTTCAGTTTTCGGCAAACTATGTATTTAGACTGCACTGCGCATCAAGGTTTTTATACTGCAAAGAAAACCTGAAATATCAACATACTATATTTGAGCTTCAAGAAAAAATGAGGGGCTAAGTGCAGTTTTTGCTATTTCAAGAAAGACCTGTATGAAGTTTCAAAATACCCGGAGCCTCTTGACGAAAAGGAAGTATAAACCCACTTTTTGTTCCTTCAGCTTTTAGTCGTGAATTTTGCATAGAATATGGTTTCAAACTAGTTTTAGTTGAGTTCATGAGTAACTCAAATTTTTCAAACATTGAACCTATGCGCCTTGTCCTCCAAGCCCCTCATTATGTTACTGAAATAAGATATATGTACACTATGGCAGCCCGATAACATGGATACAAAACAGGACAAGAAAAGGCGGGGATGAGGCTGAAAATATACAATATTCTATATAACAAGGGACGTTGCGATCGGTCTCCCGGTCAATATGAACCGTCGAAAAAGAATAATTAAAAAATCTAAAAAACAAGCTAAGAAACAATGTTTCCAGCCTGGTCATGGCAGCGGAGGACTTTTTTTTTCAAATCACTTGACTATGGACTTTTAATTGTTAAAACGAGTATTCCAGTAAAAAAATGTACTTATCACAGGAATCAAAACAAATTTTAAAAACAGCATATTTCACATAAAAAGATTGTTTTGGCTGTTTTTGGAAAATATACTTTTTAAACTAAATAGAGAGTATAAATGACAGCAGTGCACTCTTTTTGGAAACAGGCATTGCTCATAATATATAGTTTTTATGTGATAGAGAAGACAAGCATTTTCCTCCTTCGTCTATACTTATAGTAAGACTTTTGAATCCACGCAACTTCCATCCATAGACCGTTCATGAGCACGTCCGCTGCTTCCCAACGGCGAAACTTGACTTTGACCATCGTATAGATTGAGGAAATTGTCAGACCCCAATTCGCGAACCGGCAACTTGGGGCCAGAGGCTTTTACGCGGGCCTCCGGACCCACAACAGGGACGCATACAGATACCCGTGTGCAATAAACTATAAGAACCATCATAAACCGAACTCCGAGTTACATAAAAAAGAACTGGTTTATCCCGTCCGATTCTCCGAAAGGCTTCACGTATAGGTGATTAGTCCTGTCTTCTGACCGGTAAGTAATATCTGATCCATTTAGATTAGCCAAATAAGCAATTACGATTTTTTTATCGCCACCGTGCGGTGTATCAAGAGAGTCTCTCTAATTAAGACCATGGGCTTCTGGGTCCTCGCGCCACCGTGAGCTTCGACTCGAACATCTTTGAAATCCAGTGGGCTGATCATCGAACTTGATAGACAAAGTGATAGACAAAGAAGACAAAGGGTAAATTAAGCGATCCTATTGATTGCAACAGGTGGTTCTTATACACTAAGGGGTAGTAACGGATTAATTGAAGGGTCTCTCGTGACTTGCCTCCTTGGTCATTGCAAACACGCGCTTCCACCAATAGGATTGCTTTTCCCTTGACTTCCTTGTCTTCGACTTCTTCGACTCTTCCTTCTTTGTCTTCGTGTATCAATCTTAATAGTAAGGCCGCAGATCCGAACAATTCTCATGAGTTCTCTGTGAAAATTCGTTTTCTTTTACAAGAAACATGAAAAGGAAGTTTTTGCTCATTTGAGTAGGATTTTACCTCTTTAGAAAAATGCTTGTCAAATTCCAGAAGTAGGGTGAATTCCCTCATGAGGCTTCTTGTTAATTCAACTTGTGATACTGTAGGGTAAGGGTAACCAGACATCTGGGAGCATTTTCCATACTTTTGGTGAATGAGATTACAGCTACGGTATTTGCCACTGTAAGACTAACGAACGACAATCCGCGAGAGACCCTATCATTTTCTCCCCAAGTCTATAGATATCGCTCATTTCAACCAATAGGATCGCTCCATACTCCCTACGTCTTCTTTGTCCATCGCTTTGTCTATCAATTTTACTTATCAGCCCACCGTAGAGTCTGATTCGTGGTGAATACCGCGCTCATATCACTGTACCTCCAACCATATTTTTTTCTTCACAGCATCAGTGGCGTGGCGTGCTTGGCGGTATATCAATTAATCTGCCATTTAAACCCATAGAAAAGGATCGATAGAGAGGGTGTTCGCAACGAGCACCTTAATACTCGATTCTTTACCATAGCTTTAAATTAGGAATAGTCGATTATTCACGTCTCGCAACTTCACACCATGGTGTTTGCCTTTGTCCACGGCAAGGACGAATGACCCAATGACCCGCGGAATGGTCGATGGACTCGGGAATCCTCGTCAAGATGGCTGTGAACTCGGGGGCCCCGACGCGGAAGAGGAACAGGTGCGGACGGGGAGTTTTGATATTTCGAAAGCGTCGCGGGTCCCGCAAATATTGGGTCGTCTTGGGCCGCTTGGAGGGCTGCTCGAGGCGACGCAACTCGCCATGGCTAATTGGAGCAACCCCCTTCCCCGAAGATACGCAAACAAGACACGGGACACGGGGCTGGTTAATACATTTCAAGACGGTAATTTATTCGCATCCAAGACGAAGCCGACTGACGGACGAGAATTAATGGAAACTAGGAAGAAACGTCACCGAAAAGAGACGTCTGTTTGACCAGGCGGTGAGAGCTTCGCTGCCGCTTTACGCGCGAATACCGCGCATTTCCCTCGCCAACCCTCACTTTGATTTCGAAGGCGGGTCCAAAGGGGGGGGGGGGCGTACAGGCATACCATCCCCCCTCTCGTTTGTTGGAAAAAAGAACGAAAAAAGGACCACTGAAAAAAATGGTAGATTTTACCTTATTCTGACACAGTGATCCGAATGCGGTAATAAAGACTAGACGCCATGACAGCATTTGCCATACCACCAGAGTAAGGCGATTTCGTAAGTAACACCAGAGTTCTGATAAATACTGCTATAATTCTGGTTATTTCCACTAAATAGTATCATTTACTCTATACTTTTTTCAGTGAAGGTTTCGGGGATGGACGAAGAAAGGAAGCTTATAATCGGTAATTATTTATGACGGAACAAACTCCCACTGCTTTTTTGAGACTAAAATTTTGCGATTTTTCTGAGAGGAGCCCCCGGACCTCCCTACGCCCCCTCCCCGTTCGGAGTGTCTGGATCCGCCTTTGTTCGATTTACGCAAGATAGCTAGCTATCAATCCAAAAATAAAATAGATCCAGAAGAGGTAGGGAAAAAGAGACTGCGTTGTCGCAGACAACAGTTATTCCTTACAACGATATAATGTCAGGCTGCTAACTTTTAAAACCGAAAATTTGAATTTTAGGGAGGAGTTTTTTAAAGCAATATTTCTGAGACTCTAATAAGAGACCAGCAATTTTGAAATCGTCCGAAAAGTCTGACTGCAAACTCTTGATACCGTAAATTTGACTTTTTGGGAGGAGCTTTGACCAGCAAATTTTCCGGAGACTGAAGCGAGAGACGAGCAACTTAAGTCCAATTTTAAAATTGTTGAAGACTCTGGCTGCTAATTTCGTCGGTATGAATTTATTTTCCAGAAAAATGTTGATAGTCGTGCCACTTGCATTTCGGTCGTGTGGAAATCAATTCATTTGAACTATCAATTTACATATTTTTTGCGAATTTTTATTTGAGATGTAACAGATATTGTGCTATACGGAACTTTAAGGAATGCAAGGGTATATTGGACGTATTTCTATCGAACGGAACTATGTGCATCATGACGTGAGCCCTGCTCTGCATATATTCTTATGGGTCTCAGGGCTCATGTCTTAATGCTCATAGTTCCATTTGGTAGAAATACGTCCTACTATGGGTACTAATCTAGACGATGCATCTGACGTAGCCTGGGAGTGATTTTCGGAGAGCCGGCAACTCGGCGAGATGAGAGCTTTCTGCTTTCTTAGGTCCAAAGCCGGGCTCCCGCCAGTTCCAGTTCCGCGAAGACGGATCCGAAAGGGATTACAAACACACACAAAAGGTATCTTAGTGCCGTCCCTTTTGTCAGCTGCGCATTACTTAAGTAAAATATATTATGTCGCGCAATTCCATATCGCGGATAAAGCCCGTTTCCCTGTTTTGATTAAAACTTCCCGGCGCGGGCATGTGTGCAATTAGGTTATTAACTTATATAAATAGCATTTTTCACCGGGAATTTCGGGTGCTGCGCGAAAAACATCAAAGTTTTCCCGGTTCGCGAATTAGCTCGAAGTTTCGGGCCGTAATTAAGACGACTCCTTACGAGGGCATCTCCGAGATTAGTGCATGCTCAGCCTCGCGCGCGTATGTCTCCGAGAGCTCTTAGCGTCGTGTCATAACGTGGGCGTATCACGGCTCTGCACGCTTGTCACCGGAGACAAAACATCTCCCGGCCCCGAAAGCCAACGATAATCTACCCTAATGGTGACTGATGATCGACGTCGTGCGCAATTTGTTTAACGAATATGTTAAAATACGATGGCGAACCGCCCTGAGTGCCACTTATTCACTGGAAAAAAAACACATTGGATATAGAGTCTAGACTCTTGAAAACATTGACAAGAAAAAGGACCCTTGATTCAATCAGATTTAAGCTTAAATCAAAAGGAAATCCGCTCAAATTAAGAGGCTCGGTTCTTGATTTAAGCTTAAATCTGATTGAATCAAGAGTATTTTTTCTTGTCGATGTTTTTAAGAGTCTGGACTCTAAATGTCCCAGATACAATGTGTTTTTTTTCCAGTGTTGGGTACATTCAGGCAAATATTGGTATTGCTACCGATACCAAACAATAGGCGAAGCTTCGCGAGTGGAAAGTAATGTTTTGATTTAATATTCTGGATATGTAAAAAATGTGTGTGAGAACTCACAAAATATATGGCCCGATACAGCAGCTAGTTTCACAGCTTGGCATTGCTAAAGTAACTGCTGTAGCGATTAATTTAGTATTTTGAAAGTTCTTGCGCACTTTTTTCTCAATCAAGGATGTTAAATCAACATCACTTTTATTTCGTTGCAGATCGGCAAGGTTGCAAACCAAACGAGAAAATCACTGCTGAAGTCATGAAGTCACGATATAACTGGTAAAGAGACCTCTTGGTTCAAGAGTGCAGTTTCTTGTCGCCGGATTTAAGAGTCTTGAACTCTTGTTTCAAGCGGATTTTGCATTGAAACAAGAGTCCAGACTCTTAAATCCGGCGACAAGAAACTGCACTCTTGAACCAAGAGGTTTTTTTTTTACCAGTGATGAATTAATTCACATATCATCGGTTACATTAAAAAAAATGATTTATCATGTTTGGATTGCATTTCACATCGCGAAGAAGCCATGCAGTGACAGTTGGTGGTATGGGACACCCTACTCCTACCCCTACCCATCAAAAGTTTCAACTGAGTAATGTCCATACATATTCCACGAATCTATGTGGGGTATACACAAATTTTTCGGTGTCGTCATTAGCTTTCTTCCAAGAACTTCAATGGCGGAAAACAAACACAATTCGCACGCCAGTTCACTCACATTCTTGACGATTAGAAACCCATTTTAAAAATCCACTCGCCGATCGACAAGCCAGCTCCGCCGAGCGCAGTCATTTCTCACGGCTGGAAATGCGAAGAATCCGAAATCCGAATCAAAAAAATTTACATACCGTTAAAATGAAAACAGGACTACGAAACTCCATAGTTCGTCCGAATCATAAAGAAGACGTATGACCAATTAAGCGCCGAAACGACCGAAGCAGGTTGAACTCCGTGCATTATTCTTAATGATTAATTAAAATCTCACGCTGGTTTCCCGGCTAATTACGAGCAATGCATCGGAATTATCTGATTCCTTCCATCTTCCAGTCGTCGGGGCGCTCGGGTTTCGGGTACGGTTCGATGACATGGAAAAAGCTGTTCTGGGTCATGATTCATCATCGTCGAGGAGCACACCGCTAAACGGAAACAAAGGAATAAGCTCTAAATATTTGCGATACTCAGAAGCACATATCTGCTGTGATAGCGAAGAGAGCAGTAAGTGCAAAAATGAAGTTTTGAGAAAACGGGCTCCGAAGCTTTTGACTGGAAAATTTTATTGAGAGAAGCCCCTGTTCTTTGTCAAATAGCCACTAATCGTCCGGAAGACTCCTAGAAATCTGCTAGGATTATTGTTTGGCAAGACAGCCGTACACTGGAAATAAAACACATTGGATCTAGAGTCCAGACTCTTAAAAACATCGACAAGAAAAAGTACTCTTGATTCAATTAGAATCTAGCTTAAATTAAGAACCGAGCCTCCTAATTTAAGCGGATTTCGTTATGATTCAAGCAAAAATCCGATTGAATCAAGAGTATTTTTTCTTGTCAATGTTTTCAAGAGTCTGGACTCTAGATCCAATGTGTTTTTCTTCCAGCGTAAGTGCCATCTTCTGCATACTTTCTTGGTTGCGTTTTAGACACACAACGAACACATTTTCAGGTCGGAAATTGGCAGAAGAGGGCGGCTCTTTACTTGAAAGCACCGTTTTCATTGGCTCCCTGGAGCAATAGTGTCCTTTACTGCTGTCTTGCCTCAAACTACGTCGTTTTTTGCGCAATTACGGCTTCCTCAAGTGTCTCGTTTCTATACAAATAAGATGAATTCTTCTGCCTTAGCTATTTCAGTGCTTTCATCCTAAAGAAAGTAGACGAATTTTGAAGGAAACTCGATTTTGAAAATTTGAAACTGCTCTCTTCGCTATCACGGCAGATTATCCTCCACCTCCATACACTGGAAAAAAAATCTCGGCGTTTTTACCAAGGTCCGTCGGTACCTTTACCATCGCACTTTTTTTACCAATTATTGGTAATTTTACCAAGACAGAAGCTTACCTAAAAACCGGTAATTTTACTGTTTTTTTCAGGTAAGAATACCACTTTTATTGGTAATCAACTCCTGGTAACTTTGCAATTTTATCTCGGTAATTCTACCACAGTGGATAAAAAATATTGGCGTTTTTACCAAGGTCCAGTAAAGTTACCGAGAAAGTTCAATAACTTTACCGAGATTTCTCAGTAAAATTACCATTCCATAAATGGTAATTTTACCAAGAAAAAACTGGAATTAAATAAAACCCTGAATTCTTGGTAATTTTACCCTTTTCTTAATAAATACACCGAGTTTTTTTTTTTTTTCCAGTGTAAAATCACCAGATTTTTCTCGGAGGAAAATCGACAACGGATGCAAGTGGAGGCTCGGGCGTGAATATTGAATTTCAATTAGGTGTTATACTTGTGGCGCCCGGCACGCGGGTTGTAAGCGGCGCGGAGGACCATGGAAATTAAGTCATATATTAACAAGAGGCAACGCATCGATTAAGAGGAAGGGCTGTGAGCAAGGTCGCCAGGTCATATTATCGAATAAGGATATTTTACAAGGGTTTAAATGGGGAAACTGTTGTTTCTTCAGCACGATCTGGCAACAACGGCTGTGAGGTATCACCTCTGTGGGCTCGCGCCCGGGAGTCCGCGGAAGGTGGCGGTAGACCCGTGTCCAGACGTCCTCCTGGTCCCCCAGGTCCCCGATCTCGTCCCAAGGACCACACTTTTGCCAAGAAACAGCTGCCATATTCACCCCATAGAGTACGTAGAGTCGTAATGTAAGTGGGAGAGCTGGCGCCACTTTTAAGGATTTTCCAGGTCCCGAATTCCGAATTCCCGAGACCGGTGAGAAAGAAAGGGTGTGCTCGTCAGTCGAGGGTCGTAAGCATGACTGGAATTAGTGACGTCAGCGACGACGACCGGGCACGACAAGCTAAACGATGCCATATTAACTCATGAGCCCTGTCCACAACACTCTTTTCTCATACCCACGGCTCATGAGTGCCACATACAGTTGGCGCTAGGTCCCGTTAAGTAGAATGTAAAATCCCGCTTTTCCATTTTCCCAAAGGGAATTAGAGCACATGCACCCTATTTTTCCCACATGTCTATAGTTCCGCTCACGCCGTGCTAGGGAAAAACGCCGTATGAACATCCGTGAGTTGCCAAATTTCTTCCGGTAAAATGATCATTCTTGAGGAAAGTTATAAATGTTTTTCCTTGAAATTTTCAGAAACTTAAGGTAAAATTGCGAAAAAAATTCTCTGAAAAATTGGAAGGAAAATATCCATAAATTCACTCGGAAATTTGAGTTTTACCAGAGGAAATGTGGCAACGCCTGAAGGTTTATACGGTGTTCTTCCTTAACACGACAGTTCAGCAGAAACACGCGCAAATAATGAGACGAATCCGGATTGAATCTTCTGAGTAGTTCCAAAGCCTGAAATAAAACCAATTTTTCCCTCGCCACAGTTGGCAGCACTGATGACCAAGTGATGCACTGTTGCAGTCCGCGAACTGGACCGACCACAAGTCGGGAAAAGCGCAAGAACGGGGCAGCTAATATAACCCGAGTGACACACAGGAGTATGTTTATACTGAAAATGATGGATCGGCTATCGGTTAACTTCCCTTCACCCACTTCTCTTGAGAAAAGCAATGTTATTTGGAGGGGGGGGGGGGTAAGGAGCATCAGTCGGATGATTTACAGACACAGCTTGCAGCGCGGCAGTCGGCGGGTGATCCCATACAATATGCACAATATTACCGCACAGGTGCAGCACTGTAGCTAGATCTCAAGAGGGAGAGATGTGCGGTGATATAATGCTGAAACCATACTAGTGCCTCCGCGGAGAAAAGCACCTTCTACTAACTTTCATGGTTATTATCATCGCATTGTATATTTATATTTTTTTAAATCGAACAACAAAACTGCACAAGAAAAATTTTGAATAAATTTAGAAGAGAAAAATCATTATTGAATGACACGTTTCCTGTTGCATGGAGAACCTAAATTTGTAAGTGTGGACATGATGTGTGCACGGAGAAAAAAATTGGCTTTAAAATCAAGGATGAAGTTATTCGTCGGTATCGTACCTTCGAGTGAATGAATGAAAGCATAAATGATTTATTTTTTGGCAAAATACTTACCCTGCTCTCCTAAAGTGGAGGCTTGTGCGGAGAGTAGTCAGGTAACATTAGGCCGCATTTCTGCCAAACGGAACTATGTGCATTAAGACATGAGCCCTAAGACCCATAAGAGTATGTGCAAAACAGGGATCACATCATAATACACATAGTTCTGTTTGATAGAAATGCGTCCAATACAGGCAAAAAAAAAAAAAAAAAAAAAAAAAAATGAAAAATAAAGAAGGAGAAAAATATGTACAAAATCTAATGAAAATAATTTAAAAAATGTTCATCACACTCTATAATCAAGCAAAGTCCCAAATTTAGTCTGGCTTTACCTACTTGGTGGCTTAATTTACACAGCTTACACAAAGTACCCTGCTTACTTCGTATAATTTGACTTAAATATTAAGCTTACTTTTTTAGAATTTGAGATAAAACTTCCTGCGTTGGGAATATCCTTAACCATGAAGTAAGTCTTCTCAGCGCAGCAAAGGAGACTCTACAAGACGACTTTCAAAATTGGACCCTGAAAAAGTAAATTCATCCATGAAACGTGACTATTTTGCCTGGAAAGTGTAATATCGGTGATGAATTATTAATCCAAGTTTACAAACGATCTTCAGGTATTATCTGGAGGAACCGGTCACACGCGAAAATTCTTGACGCACAGTAAAGCACCAGTGGAACCATGTACAATTGCAGTAAGTATTGTATAAGTGGACAACAAAAGTTGAAAAATCTTGTTAAGTGGACAACTATAAAGTGTGCGTCGTTGCGCGCTCATTATGACCAGCTCGCCTTCAACCCTGATGTAGGCAATTTGAGTGGCTAAGGAACAGTAGTAGTTGCTTGCAGTAATGTAGCCGCATTCATTCGCTTTAGACGTTGTATCGTGTGACTATGGTGTCTGTGACGCGTGTCTAGTCTCGTGACAAGTTTATACATCAGTGGTGTGGCATGCCATGTGATTTATCGATATATCTGCCATTTAAACCTATGGGAAAGGATTAATAAACAGGGTGTTCGCAACGGACACCTTGAAAATCGATTTTTTACCATAGTTTCGAATGGAGAAACATCGATAATCGATCATTCACACATCGCCACGTTCATACATTTTCCTTGACTATTATACTTTTCAGTACCTGATGATGGGTTTGAATCCCGAAATGACCATCGCATAAGTTTGAAAAATTCAGACGAAATAATCGGTGAGACCGCAAAAACAAGTTACTTTAAACTACTTCTAAGTTCATCAGATGATTGAAAGTTCCCTTACGATGGATCACGATCCATGCTTCTGCTTCGCGCATTCCACCCTTCTTCTCCCTTTCACTAGTAAATTACCTCTGAGTGAGATCTGAAATGGATGGGTTGGAACACAAATCACCTCAATTCTCTTCTTCTCTGGTTTTTTTGGTCGTTGTTGTTGTTTTTGTTTAATTTGTTGTACTTTTCACTCAAAGGTTGGACGAACTTTCCAGAAAACCACCCCTACGCATTTGTATTTCCAAAGCCAAGAACACTTAAATCCGACAATGGCGCGTTGTGCATAAATGATACTTGTTAGGTCGTTCGCGAGTAACCAGTAGCGCCGAAGGAACCCCATTCGGAATTGCAGCGGCACCACCAATAAAATTGATGTACAACCCATGCTCTGTCGCAGCCTCCCGGATCCGCATGGCGTAGCACCGGCACTATCGGCCTATCTCAGCGGCTGAAAATGCGCTCATCGTCGGAACATGCAGGGAACCCGGAGAGTTTATTGGAATTAATTACTTTTAAGTAGCTAAAGACAGTAGGTAGGACCACTCGAACAAGCCTGCGTCCCGAGTTTCCTCGTGTGTTCTCTGAAAGCCCTCCTCTTCCCCTCCCGTGCATTTCTACCCAGGCCGCACACAACGCAAAGCCACGTTATGTTTTTCCGAAGATGTTTTCAAATTTCTACCCGAAAGTTTCAGTTTAGCGAATGTTGAGTGCGGGTTGATTATCGAAATTAATAAACGAAGAAGGCAAATAGAAAATAAAGCGATCCTCCTGGTGGAAGCGGGTGGTTGCAATAGACAAATGAATTAAGTAATAGACTAACGGCAACCAACCCTCGAGAGACCCTGTAGTTAGTCGATCATTTCCCCCTTTGTCATTTTCCTCCTTAGTTAACAATCACCCGTTACAACCAATGGGATCGCACTATGTTCCCTATGTGTTCTTCGTCTATAGCTTTGTCTATAAATTTCAATAATAATTCCGCTGACCGGGCTCCAAATAACTTCCATCGAATGTCTTGTGGTCTGTAGTTTCTTAGCTTTTAATACGAAGAAAAGCTGACGTTTTCACTTCGTTCTCGTAGTGGATGTATTGAGCCATTCATCGCAAAAAGTACCGTAAGATATTTTTAATGTTTTTCAAATCGTTCAAGTTCGATCATGTAAGTCACTCGATGAGCTGATTATTGAAATTGGTAGGCAAAGCGATTGAAAAAGAAAAAAACAGAGAAAATGAAGCTATCCGATTAGTTGAAGCGGGTGGTTGCAATGGACAAAAAAGAGGTAAGTAATAGAATGGCACCCAAAGAGAAGCCCAACAGCTAGTCCATCATTTGCTCCCTTAATCTGTAACAATCGTCCCTTTTAACCAACAGGATCTTTCCATTTTCCCTTTGTCTATCGTGCTATCTATCAATCTCAACAATCAGACCGCAGTTCTGAAACCAGTTTTTTTCACATAGTTTCCGAAAAATTTTATTTAACAACTTGACCCCAACTATGGCAAGATTTGCAACAATACAAGCAGGATGACCATCGAATGTGGCAACAACTCTCTCCCCTATCCATACTCGCCATTTTCCTGGATCTTCTGGTTATCCATGTGTCCATACTTTCTCTATGGTGGTATAAATACCATGCACAATCATAGAAACCACCTGCTCCCGAGATGTTCATTTCTTCACTCAACACGATTTCCCCATGAGTGTCATTGAGTATATCTGGCGCTAATGGGGACGAGCCACAGACCGTGCTGCCGTGCTATAGATAAACGTCGTAAGAGCATTCCAGAGTTGCCAATTTTCCGCTTGGTAGACGTTTATTTATCAAACAAATTATGAATATTTTTCCTTGAAATTGCCAGACTTTTTACATCAAATTACGCACAAAATGCTCTTCAAGATTGAAAGAAAATGTTTAATAATTTGTCCGAAAATCTGTGATCTGTCTAAGAAAATTTGGCAACGTCTTATGGCTCATGTGTCGTTCTCCCTTAGCAAGGCAGCGTGGGCAAGGCTTACACTGCCGTGCTAAGGAAGAACGCCGAATGAACATTCGAGAGTTGCCAAATTTCCTTCAATAAAACGTTTATTTTTGAGGAAAGTTATGAATATTTTTCCTTGAAATTTTCAGGAACTTTAGGTGAAATTGTGTACAAAATCAGCTGAAAAATTGAGAGGAAAATGTTCATAAATGTACCAGGAAATTCGTGTTTTATCAAAGGGAATTTGGCAACGTCTGAAGGTTCATACGGCGTTCTTCCTCAGCACGGCAGTACAACGGAGGGTAGGGGGGCGGATTCCTTTTTCCTGTTTCGTATCGAAGTTATATGACGTCTATTAGGCGGATTTTGCAATTAAGGCGAAGCGCATTAGCCCCCAATAATGAACCCGCGATCATTCTGGGCGCTCTCTACCGAAGCGCTTTCTGATCGAGCCCTAAAAATATACGACCCCCCAATAAAAATAAGATCGGTAGGTAATTATTTATGACTTCGGGAGTACATTTATGGGGCCTGAGATTTCTTTTTATAGCCGGGATCAATTTCTTTATTCCTCGGGCTGGAACCCAGAGGCCGTGCCGTCCCGCGACAATCGTGAACAGAGGCCGTGGTCGTTGTCTCTCTCTTCATGCCTTATGTACAACGTGGTGAAAAGAGATCAAAACTTCCCGATGAGCTGGTCATGTATAAAAAAGACGATGAACTTGCTATATCATAGCGCATGATACCCCTGCAGAGTTGCCTTGACTACATAGAAGACGATGTGTCGGGGGTTATCCCCTAAAATTGTTGCACTCCCCCAATTTTTCGGATGATATGGGTGTTTCCAATTAATTTTGGTAGCACCGCAATTAAGTTAGGGCATTTGAGTAAAATAGGTCCATCTATATTCATGGACACGATTGCAATTTGTTGGCAAGAAAATGCATCTATTCAGGCATATAACCAGACCTTTATGCCGTTAGGGTTGGCATCTACCTAAATCTAAACGATGCCAATTATCTACCTTTTTTAGGCACCAGCACTAAATAGTTTTTCTGTGTAGGTGCCTCTTTGATAAACTAGCAGGACCATGAAATACACGCGCTACGCAACCAATCGGGGGCATCTAAAATTATTTTGATTGGAAACGGAGGAAAACGCATCTACAAGTTTCTGAATTAGAGTAAACCATTAGAGTGATACGGTGATCTGCTTACATTTCTGTTATCCGAATGGGTTTTTTCTCTGTTGCCGTAAATTGTTCAGGACATAGTATGATAGATAGCACGTTAATGAAATGAAAGAATCAGGATCCACTACATGTGGCTAATTTTAGAAATAATGTCTATGCTAATTGTTATCTCGTGCAGGTACACACTTTCGTAGATGAGCCGAAAAGAGTAGGTCCTCATTGCAAGATGCAGTCCAAATGTAGTTATTTTGGAACGACTACGTAACCTCTCAATTTTTGATCCTACGATTGCATCAATCATCTCCTAGGCTCAGAAATTCGAGGAAAAGCCACAACTGGAGCTATGAAAACTAGCCGCCGAAGCTCACTACAGGAGCGCGGCTTCTTGAAAGTAAAACCAGAGATGGATTCCCGAACAGCGTGATAAGTCATGTCAGCGTAACTGCTCAGTTTATAGTGGCTCTGGATTAATTATTCGAAATCCTGCGCAACTCACAAGAGGTATTCAGCATATCCCTTCCTTATAATTTTATAATCGAATCAACGTTTATCACTGATGAAGAACATAGTTTTTCATTCTGGTCTCGCTGTTAGAATAGTTATAAGCCACCATTGAATCTGTTTGTGTGCATTGAGGTCTAATGACGGTCTTATGAAGCTCCTGCAAATTTGCCTCAGATATTTTTACTAATTTTGTCGTCTTTCAAAACTTTTACTTCTTTGTGGGTGAATCACCCTTTCACAAAACTTAATCTTCTCTTGTCCATGTCCATCATCTATCGGAAAAACTTCTCTATCTTACTCTCTAGGTTTTTTTTTCTGAAATTCTGATAACCAGTATATTCAGCTTTTAGTTATTCAGAACGACTACTCATACTACTGAGAACCAATACTGGAACAGTATGAACCATGACGGATATTAAGTAGCTCAGAAATAGGACAATTTTTCAGAGAAATTATTGTAAAATCTAGAATAGCGTTATGGTGATTTTATTTTGTGCGTAGCATAAGTTACTACACAGTTAAACATTTCCGCGTCACTTTGAGTGACTTTTCGTTAAAGTAACCGATACTCAATGTTATTCTGAGACATCTGGGCATTAAAAACGCGTCCTATTGAAGTAATGTACTGAAGCTCTCCATTTCATCTAAGAATGCGACTTGTGAGGTTGCTAGCTTATTGGATTATCACCATTGCGATTCAGGTTTGATCTTGGCGATTCAAAGATTTAGTCAGTGTAACTCAAATGAGAACTTACTAAAAAATATTAACAGCGCATTCTGCCGGCACCGTTCTACTTCCTACAGTGGACTCTCGATAATTCGAACCTCGATAATTCGAAAACCTCGTTGATTCGAAGGAAAGTCTGTTTCCCTTGATAACCTCTCCATAATTCGATGAAAATCAATGTATTTTTCTCCCCTTATTATTTCGAAATTTTTAAGCTGGCGTGGCCCTGTATAATTCGAAATTGCGACGAAAATTCTCTCTGTAATTCGAAGTGTGGGAAGTAAGTATGGTCCTCCCTCTATAATTCGAAATAAGACGGTACATTCCAAATGGAATTCTTTAATTCGGACTCTCTTTATTTTGAAACCTCGCTAATTCGAAAAAAAGGCCGATTTCCTCAAATTTTGAATTGTAGAGAGTTCACTGAATATTCACACAAAATATTGGTTATTTTAACAATGTAGAATTTTTTGACGTGGCTGGGATGACTTTTTTAGCTCCTGTTCACGATGTTGCTTTCTCCTTTCAGTTTTTAGCGGCGTCGATTTACTTTATTTCCATGGATTCTCGAGAACGGGGATCTCATCTGCCACCTACAAAGGACTGTAATTGAAACGAGTATTTGATTCCGATCAATATCGATCCCCGAGATGGGGCCCAGAGTGTGAGAGCAGGCGCAGAAGCCGGCGGGACCGCCCGGAATGAGGCCTAATTGGGCCCATTCGAGGTTGGACCTCGTGTATAATCGTGTGTAGTGCCAACATACCAACAAACACTCACTGCGCCGGTTAATTGGAAAGTGATAGTTTCATATACCGAGGACCACGTTGTCAAGCGCCAGTGAATTTCAGGAGGATTTTAAATAGAGGATTCCTTGCTGTGAGATCAGTCTTCGTGAACACCAAGTTGACTCTTATCAACATTTACATCACACGGAGAGAGAGAGAATAAAACACAATTATTCTACGGCTACACGGTTACAATATCACAAGGGAATCTACAGTATCAGAAAAGTGAAATATGGTAAGCATTTTGATGAGCGCAATAGTAGCATATACCATGCTCATAGCACCATTCATTACTGTGTTCCCGTCACTGAATTTGGAAATTGAGGATGCGTTCAGTGCGTTGCATGTGAAATTTTGATGAAAAATGTGTACCATTAGGAAAAAAAGTCGCTTGGATCTAGAGTCCAGACTCCTAATAACATTGACAAGAAAAATACTCTTAATTCAATCCGAATTTTACATTGAATCGAAGAGCCGAGCCTCTTAATCTAGGCGGATTTCCTTTTGGTTCAAGCAAAAAGTCCAATTGAATAAAGCGTATTTTTTCTTGTTTTTAAGAGTTGTTTGAGAGATGTTTTTAAGCGTCTGGACTCTAGATTCATTCGTCTTTTTTCCAGTACTTAATTTGATAATCTGACTAGTGATCGATTCCCGATATGACAACGCAGGATCTGTTCGCGTTTTGATGGGAAGCAATGCAATGAGAATACTGGTTCAATTCGATCCAAATTCGATCGATGATTGCGTTGTCCGATCGATCAACTGTCGTCTCCTCCATTGGCAGTGGTCACCCGCTGTGATCCCCTTAATTAGTGACACCTGCGTTGCGTATGTTGTGTGCAAGCGGGAAATTATGTCTTTACCACCTCTCGCTCATGCAGCGCGCCGGGACTAGATCGATTTCGAGCGAATTCATTCAATTATCCAGCTTCTGTTCACAGTATGTCAGTATGTCAGAAGAGCCAGGAAATACGGATCCAAGCGTTACCTGTAATTGAACGCAATCCTACCAAACGGAACTATAGACAAGTGGGAATGATGGGTTGTGCTCTGGAAAGCTGCACAAGGAACAGTGTAAAAGTGGGCGTCATTGCTTTTGAGAAATGGAAAAGCAGGATTTTACATTCTGTCAAACGGAACCAAGTGCCAACTGTGTGCACTCATGAGCCATGGGCATGGGAAACGAGCGTTGTAGACAGGGCTCATGAGTTAACGCGGAGGGACGAGGGCAATGGCGGCTTCGTCAATGGCGCTTTACAATTCTCATTCATTCTTACGGCCCTAACTAACGAGCACACTCCTTCTTTCCGACCCGTCTCTGGGTCTGTTTAGCAGAAATACGTCCAATTTTCGGACCAAATTTCAGAAAAATTTCACCCATGAAGAATGTACTCTCACGTTCACGGACCGAAAGGCTCTTATTTCCGAGAACTGTCACATATTTAGACGTATTTCTATCAAACAGAACTATGTGCACGTGAGAAATATGGGCTGTGCTCTAGAAAGCTGTATAAGAAACAATGTCAAAGTGAGCGTGATTCCTTTCGAAGAATTGGAAAAGTGGTATCTTCAATTCAGCAAAGAGAACTATGTGCCAACTGAATGCGGGATTCATGAGCCGCGTGCATGGCACGAGAGCGTTGTGGACAGGGCTCATGAGTTAAAGCGGAAACGAAGGCGGGACGACGGTGGCTCCATCCCCGTTGACGTCACTGGCGCTTTATTATTCTCATTCACTCTTACGGCCAGAGAACTAACGAGCACACCCCATATTTCTCACCTGGCCATAGTTCTGTTTGACAGAAATACGTCCATTTGCTCACGTCTCAATTAGCACGATTCAGAATATCCAATTTCGTGTCGTGTGCAAGTGATGCATCCTTCCTTTTTTTCGGTGAGCGATTTGAATAATCATGAAAGACGCAATAAATCGTAATAATAGCGCCGGAACTATAGACAGGATACTTGGTCAAGCCTCCCACGCGGTTCCACCAGAAATGGTTAATGGGTTCGTTTCAATTAGGCTGATTGGCTCGGCCGCCACCGCCGCCGGTCCCCAGGGTTTAAAAATGCACGGGTCAATCAACCGCGGAATGCTGAAATTACCACCATCACGACAGCTGCCACTGCATCATCCCGTTCAACGCTCGTCGGATGAGCATACGCAGATTTAAAGGGTCGTCCATACAATGTGCACATCTCAGGCAATGGGTCAGTTGAGTTGATCCCAGAATCGTGTTTCGATGCTTAATTGGACGTATTTTATGCCAAACGGAACTATGTGCATTATGACGTGAGCCCTGTTATCAGTGTTAAGGCTCTGCGCCAACATGGCCCCTAAAAATTGCCCCCTAAAAACCTGAAGTTTCATATTAGGTGATTATTCGAAATTTTCAGCATCACAAGTGAAAGCTTTTTATACTCTTCACGATTTCATCATGTGTGCTTTTGTCTTCCATTAGTTAAAACTACTTACTAGTTCTGCAACGAAAACATCGTGCGTACATATTTTCACTAAATGTGCCGTAATATACAGACAAAAAGTCAATTTGGCCCCTAAAAAATCTTCAATGGCGCCTAAAAATCGGGCTTGATGCGCCACATGACTCCTTAAACTCAAATGTGAGTTTCGAACACTGCCTGTTATGCATATACTCCTATGGATCTCAGGGCTCATGTCTTAATGCACATGGTTCCGTTTGGCAGAAATACGTCCAATTCAGGTAGATTAACCAAAAACGATAAGATCTATCCAAACAGCAACTCTACGTGTAATATTATTACTCTATATAAAGCTGCTGTTCCCACTCACTCTGCCCCCCCTAGAGAAAAATTGGCCGAAGCGATTTCCTTTAAAATTGGTACACGCTTAGCTATTGTAATGAGGAGTTGATTAAAATTATTCCCATTCAAATCCGCTGCCTCGGATGCCCGCAAGAGCGAAAAGTTATTTCTCCATATAGTATTACATTGGAGATACGCGGTTGTTTACGCGCATCGCGCCGAACAGGTTCAATCCTGTTGCGTGACGTCACTGCCTTATAGACGAAATTTAAGGTTTTAGGAGGTATTTTTCGACGAATGTTTGTGGAAATTGGTAAGCGGGGGTATTTTTCTCGGGGGATCTCGAATTTTTGGTCGGATTTTCAAAATCTCAAAATCCAAGATGGCGGCCGTGGCCTAAAATGCTAAGTCGGCTCCTGTTTGATTGATTTTCGTGAAACTCGGTATCCAGGGGTATTTTTCGACGAGAAACTCGAATTTTTGGTCAGATTTTCAAAATTTCAAAATCCAAGATGGCGGCCGTGGCCTAAAATGCTCAGTCGGCTCCTGTTATATCGATTTTCGTGAAACTCGGTATCCAGGGGTATTTTTCGACGAGAAACTCGAATTTTCGGTCAGATTTTCAAAATTTTCAAATCCAAAAGATGGCGGCCATGGCCTAAAATGCTACGTCGGCTCCTGTTCTATCGATTTTCGTGAAACTCGGTATCCTCGGGTATTTTTCGACGAGAAACTCGAATTTTTGGTCAGATTTTCAAAATTTCCAAATCCAAGATGGCGGCCATGGCCTAAAATGCTAAGTCGGCTCCTGTTTGATCGATTTTTGTGAAACTCGGAGATCTAGGGTACTTTTCGACGGGGAACTCGAATTTTTGGTTAGATTTTCAAAATTTCAAAATCCAAGATGGCGGCCGTGGCCTAAAATGCTATATTGCTTCCGGATATCGATCGATTTTTGTGAAATTCGGTATTAGGGGGTATATTTCGACGGGAAATTAGAATTTAAGGTCCGGTTTTCAAAATTCAAAAATCCAAGATGACGAACGTTGTCTAAATTGCTATCTTGGCTTCCGATCCATCAATTTTTGTGAAATTCGGTATTAGGAGGTGTATTTCGACGGGAAATTAGAATTTTAGGTCCGATTTTCAAAATTCAAAAATCAAAAATGGCGAACATGGTCTAAATTGTTATCTCGGCTTCCGATCCATCGATTTTTGTGAAATTCGGTATTAGGAGGTGTATTTCGAAGGGAAATTAGAATTTTAGGTCCGATTTTCAACATTTCCAAATCCAAGATGGCGGCCCCGCACGAAAACGCGGTCCGGACTCCTAGAACATCAATTTCTGTACAACTTGGTGAAAAAGAAGATTAAGACATAGATGTTGTCTCCTCATCAATGTTAAAAACTGTGCGGGGCGGTGGCGGCTCGCGGAGCGAGTCGCAAGTTCGTCGCGAAGCGTAGAACTGGGGTCCAGGGGCACTCCCCGGCTAGACGTGTCAGCTCGCAAAGCGAGCTAATCACGACTAGTTGTTGTATATATACGAGTTGTAAAATTTTGTCCACATATTTGTCACGGAATCTCACCCTATCCGGACCAAGCCGACCACACTCCCTCTTTCTCACCCGTCTCTGGTTCCGTTCAGCAGAAACACGTTCATTTGGAGGAGCTCGGGGCCGAACTGGAGCAGGAGACTGATTGTGATTGCGCGGTGTTGGGTGTGCGGCGCGGGGCGGCAATTTGCAAACGGAGTCTGGCCGACGACGCCTGCTGATGACTCATCCGCGATCAAAGTTTGCAGACAGTCGGACGCGGGATGCAGATGCGTCTGTTGAGTGGTGTCGATGCCTCGATGGGTGATGATTAGTCGTCGCGATGTCTACGTCTCGATTAGCATATAATAACGCGACTCGGCCGGCCCGGGTCCAACTTCGAGGGGTTATTACAGCACCCACACGCCACTAGGCGTCGCAAGCAAAAAGCGCACTCTAATACCTACAGGGTGCTCAATGCGTCCATGCACAGCAAAAATAAAAGTACCTAATGAAGTTATTGTGTTAATTTGAGAAGTAAAGTACGAAATGACACAAGCTGTTAGCTGATTTTGTTGTGTTAGTCTTCCCCGTGTCAAATCGACCAAATATTTGGCAGTAAGTTGGAATTTTTTAGCCAACGTTCGTAAAAATCAGCATACAGCTAAAAATTTCAATATAGAGGGAGACAATAGGGATGATTCCGGCACTCCGGGCAGATATGCAGCCGTGAGTTTGGTTTAGTTGGTCGGCTCGACCTCGGTCCCCGATCTCCCTAGCCAGCAGATCAGAGCATTTTCTAATCTCAAGAGCCAAACCAACATATGATAGTTTAACCATCCAGACAATCATCTGGCCGAAACCCACCCCATGTTGGGGTGGTAGCGCGAAACAGATGAGAGTCGAAATCCCTGACTGTGTATAACACAACCAGTGAAGTAGGATGCTTAAACTGTCATATCTTCGAGAAGATTCGCCACTTTTTCTCCCGGTAGAACTACCAAAAAAAAAAAAAAAAAAAAAAAAAAAAAAAAAAAAAAAAAAAAAAATACAGAGGGAGAAAGCTCATATGAGCACAATCTTCCCTCAAAGAGATGCGCTGTTTGGTGCAACACTAGTAATGACCATTGAGAAAGGCAACTGCAAACGCGTTGCAAGCCGCGGTCTCTAAGTGTGGTGAGGAAATCAAGAGTACAAGTTCTGCAGGTCACTTTCTTCGTGATCTGACGTCTCAGAGTAACTACGGTTTGGGTCGATTTAACATACACTTGTGTTGAGCAACCAAGTCTTTTGGGTTGATCTGACCCACAAAAAGTAACTCAGAGTAACACTAAACACGGACATTTTTATCCGTGTAGGTCTATCTCTAATTGACTCATTTCTGAGGACAAGTCTGGTAGGTTTTTATGAAAAAAAAGGAGTTAAACGCGCAGCATTTGTTGTTTTCAAACATTCCACTAGGTGGAAAAAGCGACTCGTCTATTTTGTAGTTATTAGCGAGATAATTCTGAAATTCGATTGCTTACTCTTACTCGGAATGAGCAAATAAGACAAATCTAACCAAAACGTCGTCCGCTTCCGTCCTGTGATGTCGTCTATACCTAACATAAACATATACCTTGAAAGTATGTTGGAAACGGATTATTTCGACGGGATTGATGATTGGGTATCAGAATGACCCTCGGTTCCATTCCACCGTTACCTACATTGCTGGCTCTCGCTTGACCTATTTATGTAGTTTCCTCTCTCTAAAATCAAATTCTGAGATTAAAGCCGTATTTTCCGAAATATTTTTATCGATAAGTGCGTATTCACTTAAAATTTACACCTGCACGTTTTGTGGCATCTAAACAAGCTTTTTTTGGAAATTTCGATTGTCCGTAAAATTGGTGGGCGATAGAAAGAAAACTAGGTCATTTTCAGATTCAGCAGCCAAGTGGAAAGATCAACCCCGTTGGGAACCTGGATCAAATAATTTTCTCCAAACGGATAAATTATTATTTAGGGCATAAGATCAATCGTTAGCACCCTACGCATGTGGTTCTCTGGCCTACGTCGAATATTGAAGGAAAAATAGCGCTCCGCTACTTCCTTCTTAATGTGCCAGACGCAGTTCAGAAAACAAGACCACGAGGTCTTTTATGAATATGATTACTGATCAGTGTCAACGAGTAATATGGTCAAAAGAATAACTAATGGAGAATGAGCACACAAACATGTTATTGCTTCATCTGAAAGTGCCTAATGAGCTGAGTTCGCAGTATTTTTCAAATTTTTTATCTGACATGGT
Organism: Bemisia tabaci; assembly: GCF_918797505.1. Classification (NCBI taxonomy): domain Eukaryota; kingdom Metazoa; phylum Arthropoda; class Insecta; order Hemiptera; family Aleyrodidae; genus Bemisia; species Bemisia tabaci. The sequence goes on along the minus strand of NC_092794.1, from coordinate 10,109,745 downwards.
AAATTGTAGAGAGATAGATATGAAAGTGAGAAAATGTGCCGCTTCAGGACGTCATCTGGCGGCATTTTCCATTTCAACGCATGTATTTTAGCAGATTAGGTTATTTTGTCATATTTTCTACAATAATTGTCCAATTTAGAAACCAAGGATATCCTCGTACTCAGTTTTCCTAGAAGTATCATTTCAAAGATGAAATTTACAAAATTTAAGACACCTGCACCTTTTCTATTCGGCAATTTCATCTTTCAGTCTTTAGCTACCATTATCCGAGTTTGATGCGTCGTCCATGTACCACGCGTTAACAGTTTGACGAAAAGTACTCACGTATGAACCCGAGGTATCATCTCTTTGACGGCCGGTCACTTTCTCTGATGGGCACCCTCTATGTAAACTCGGGCTATTGGGATTAATTGATTCATATTACTTTACACTCAATTAACCGTTTCCTGCGACAATGCACACGGAGAGCGGGCCCCGCGCCTCCTTGCGTCAGGATCCGTTACGTCACCGATGCCGAGCGATCACCATTCAACTCTGTCATTAACAATTGTATCCATGCCATTAATTCTAATCGCGCATAATTAACAATCGCACCGTTTTCCTGGCCGGTTTGTTTACGACCGAAGGGCGCTCTCCGCCATGGCCCGCAGACGAGCCACTCCGTCAACTACGCCGCGTTATCACGAATATATTGATAATCTAGTTAGGAGAATAGAATCATGACTGAAGTGTGGAAATTCAAAAACCGGTAAGCTGTACATTGGTAAGAAAAACCTCTTGGACCAATGCCGCGGTGCATTGACTTAAGAGTGCAGTTTCTTGTCACCGGATTTAAGAGTCTTGAACTCTTGTTTCAAGTGGATTTTGCATTCATTCAATTCAAAATCCGCTTGAAACAAGAGTCCAGACTCTTAAATCCAGCGAAAAGAAACTGCACTCTTGAACCAATACATTTTTTTTTTACCAGTTTACTGATTGTTGAAACTATTGTATGTGGTGTGATTCATCATGAAAAACACAAACGACTTCCTTTCCTGGATTTTTTAATGGGAAGTTTTCCTGTAATTTTGGTAATATTTTCATGGCAAGCCTTGTGACTCTCTGGCCATTCCATTCCTGTTGAATGGAAGAAATTTTTGGACTAAATTTTGCAATTAAGATCTATGATAGCGCCTACAAGAATGTATGAATGCTTTACGCATTGCGCTAAACACAGTGCGGTCAGCGTGAAACGCATAGTGCCTACAAGACTGCGTGAATACTTCACGCATTGTGTCAAACACAGTGCGTTCAGCAGATGTCGTCGGCGTGAAACTTATAGCGCCTACAAGACTGTCGGAATACTTCACGCATTGCGCCAAACACGGTGCTGTCTGCGCGGCTCGGCGGCGGAAGTTAAAATCATTGATCCACATTTATGTTTGTTCTTTCATAATTTTTTCGTTCATTTCTTATGAATGGAAGGCCTTGTTCAAAGACAGAGATAGGTTTACGGAACTTAACTTCGCGCAAAGTTCCGTGAACTTTTGCTAGTAGTGTTGACAGGGCTTTCCCAAAAAATGTGTTCAACACGAGTAAACGCATCTTATGCACCCCACCCCCGCTGGCACGTTCACTTGATGGCTTTTATTGGTGTTTCAAAACGAATGAGAAGGGGGCGGCACAATACAGGCGACCCATGGGCGGCAAGTAGGTAAATCCGGCCCTGGACGATACATGTGTTTTTGTTATCCGTCTCCTAAACAGTGATCTAAATGTTGTTTTTCGAGGGTCAATGGCAATCCTTGCGTATAAATCATCACAAATCATCTGTTTAAGCGGGAACAACCAAGACTTAAATCAATATGTGGCTAAAAATAGGGTAGTCGTCACAACTAGCGGCTGGTCAAAATTGTGCCAACACGACTACCATTGTAGTTGTTGTAACTAGCGGGTCGGTTGTGGCATCTAGCGCGGTAGTTGGCGCATTTTTAACCAGCCGCTGGTTGTGACGACTTTCCCATTTTTTTTCCATGAATCGAATTGTAAGGGAAACTTAAACTAGAAAATCTGGCCGTTGTCGATATTTTCAGTATGAAGGCAGGAGTGGCAACAAGGCTTGGTAAGATTAATTTCCCCGATCGAAACGCGGGGAACGCATGAGCAGAACCGGACCGCATACCGCGTTGAAATACGGAACAGTGCACATTTTTAATTCCCCGTCCGGTTCGCCGCATTACGGTTCAACCTTTGCCTTTACACTTATTGATTAATTTCGACCGAGCGTTATTTATCGCTACTGCATTAATTCTCGATTTGTCTAGATTCCCGCGGCAACATTGGCTCCTACTGATTATTCCAATGCATTTTACTGTTTCTCGAAATTTTCGAGCAATTACTACCAGGGTGTCTACAATCCGGAATTTCCAGCAAGTCCGGAAATAGTACTGACTTTCCAAGGGCGGTCCGGAAGTACTGAAAAAGTGCGGAAATTCCGCAAGAAAATCCGGAATTTTCTTCATTTTTTGGTCATTTTTGTCGCAATTCGAGTGAGAAATTCAAATTTTTGGAACCTCGTCAATAAGAGGTACTGTAAATGCACTAAATTTTTCTGTTGAGGAAATACTGATTCTCTTGGGAATGTACTGAAAAATGCGACTGTAGAAGTACTGAATTTTGGGCAACCTGTTTTGGTAGACACCCTGACTACAAAACTTAATTCGAATATCAGAATTTTGTGACCAAGAAAAGATCATAAGGCTTTGTACACAAAACTGTCCACAAAACTGGAGGATTGACTATTCGTTTCATACCCGTCAAAAAAAAAAAATTATCTCCATTTTTTAGTTAAAGTTGTTTTTGGTACTGATCCCAGGTAATTTAAGAATAGAATTTTCATTTGAAAGCAATTTCACGACTAAACAGGTTGTCAGAGCCGAAAGAATCTCTACAAAATGTGACTCATGCTCAATGCTAATACCCGACATAGTTGTGTCATCAGAAACTACCTTAATGAACTAACAAGTACACGATTTCGCTCAGTTCGACAACACAGGATTAAATCGTATTCAACATTCTGTCTTGGCCGCCGAGGAAACTGTTAGTCTACTGGCATGTAAACAATAGTCCCGTCGGGTTATTGAACGGTGGTGAATGAGGCTGCGCGTTCTAATGATTGTTAAACAGAGATTGAGCGAATTTTTCTCATTTTTATTCAATTTCAACGCACTTTTCCCTCTTTTGCTTCCATTCCACCGTCTTATTAAACAAACTTCCTGCAGCTCCTCGCAATTCCAATTTTTCCCCTCAATATCCAATGCCACACAGATTAAGATACATCATGATAAAAAGTCATCCATGATTATTCTAATTTACTGACTTTTCTTCACGCATTCCCCTTTCATCGTGCTGCAGCGGAGAAGAAATGGACTAGAATAACCATTACCAATCAAACGGTAAAAAATAACGTCATGAAATCAGGTGCGACTGAACATCGTTCACTAAATAATCGACGACGCGTGATGCTTCGATTACAAGCCTTCCTGAGGTATCAGAAAATAATTATCCTCTTTAAAATTTGACGATAATTTTACTGGCAATATTGCTAGTGTGCTTAAAAATTCTAAGGCAAAATATCCACGCATGAAATTTCTTAAAAATTAATGTATCATTGAAGGCATTCGGCGCCTTTGAACGCACGTATGAAGTTTTTCTCAACTCGTAAGGACTTCAGAGGACAACTTCGTATTGAAATTAGGACAATTTTGGAATTTTACCTGCTTTTAGTTTTGATCTCCTAGTTTTTCCTATTCTTTATAGTTGAAATATGTTTTTATTATTTAGTCCAGTAATAAAAAAGGGACAAAATTAAGGATCAGAAACAACAAGCAGTTAAAACTTTCAAAATTATCATGAATCCTGATAAAAAAGAAAAAATCAACAAAATATAAAATTAGGATGTTCCAAGATTTACTTCAGAGGGAAAACTTGGGGTTTTTCTTTCAGTTTTTTTTGAAAAATCTGTGTCTAGTAGAGGCAGTGGCGTGGACAGGGGTGGGGGAGTCCAGAGGGTCTGAACCTCCCCCCACCTTTAGCCTCGTTAACTGTACCTTTTTTTTTTACTTTTGGAGGGCAGACATAAAGTATTATCAGGGGCGTACACAAAACAATGTAAATTTACCGTCACGTTTTTGACCCCCCGACCCTCTTTAAGAATTCCTAGCTACGCCACTGAGTAGAGGCACAATTTCAAGATATATCATGAAAAAATCGGATGAAATTTGACAGCAATTGGTAGCTCTTACGGGGTGTTTCCTAGGCACGTCAGAGCGAAGGCGACCTGTTACACATTTCGACTACCTGTCGATGTAGAACAAATTGACGGGAACTAATAAAGCCGGGCCGAACACACACAAACACGACTCGGTGGTGCCAGCGTACCCCCCGGGGGAGGCGGGGGGACGAGGAGGGGGCACGAAGAACAACTTCCACGACCGCGGCTCCGGATTCCCGATCCCGCGTATCGGGTTGCCGACTTCACAAAATCCGTTTTTATGCCTTTACGATGATAAACTGTCGTAAAAGCTTTCAGCCGGGCTTCCAATGATTAGCTTCAATTAAAAATTACCCACACCGTGTACCGCTTCGCACCGGGCACCCCGAAAACATCAGTCAATGTGCTCACCCCACCGGGCGCCTTGCGCCAGAAGCACGGAGAAGACACACTTCGGTTAATATGTTGAGTACCTATATAAGGGAGATTATGTCGGTAATTTTGAGGATAGGTGGTGAAGCCCGTACGGCCCAAAAGAGTAGCCGATCCATGAATTAAAATTATCCACAGTAATTCTCATTAAAATTTTTACGACCAATCGATGGTAAAGCACGTATTTAACTTGGTCCTTGCATAAACGTACTCAATTTTGAGGAAGAAAGCTCATTTATGAACATTCTTGGCCATTTTGGTTTGATATTGGAATCTGAAGATTGGCAGAGACATTTTCCGTTTTCAAGGGTTGGATGTTCTTTTGAGCCCTAAGAGTTCCATTTTTCGATGTGTCCGCACTCGCCCTATACAGGATGATTCAGATTTAAACGGCCAGACAGACTGCAGGAGCCGAAACACCCCCAAACCCCCTCTTCAAATTAAGATTTTGGTTTGTTTTGATCATTTATGAATTCAGGGCATATAAGTACAGAGGAGTATAAATTTTCATGAGATTTGGTTCTCAACTATTGCCAAAATTCAGGAAAAACGAATAACTTTCCGAAATTGAGGGGGGGGGGGGCGTAGTTCCGCCTTAGGGCACTTTTGGAAAAAACTGTATACAACAAAAAAGTCATATTTTGACCCATAGAATACGCTCTTTCAGTCTGGCCGTTCAACCCTGGATCACCCTGTATAGGTACCCTAACCCCTACCTCGTCTCCCCGTGTAGGGTTGATATCTCGGCGCCCTGGCGCGGCAAGATTTCCGCGGCACCCTGTCTCGGGGATCTCTGACGACTAGGTAGCCCGTCGCGGCGGCGGGTAGGCGATCACCTCTCACGAATCGGCCGAGTCGGTACACGGTCGGTACACGATACGCGGATCATGATACCCGGCCCGGGGAGCGGCGATCGGGGAGATAACGCTGAGTGAGGCACCGGGCCCGGAGGAACCACCTGTCGAAATTCGGGAGTCGGAGCGAGTTAATTGGAGCCGCGACTACCGCGAGTCCGCACCGATGACGAGGCACCGGTGCCACCGATGGATTCGGAAGTCCGACCGCTCCCGTATTCGGTGAGCACCCCAACCGCTCGACAAACTGGTTTAGTGGCTGGTAGCCAATGGCGAAGTCGTCGTTCAATGTGTGTGTATTTGTGCTGAAAGGAGTTACGTACGATCGCACGGATTAATGGAGATGTTGCATGTGTGAGGAATTTGCGATTTGACTATTGATTCTTATGTAAAAGTTCGCGAAAAACACGATGGTGCCACTGGTTTTCTCTGAAATAGTAGCCAATGGCGAAGTCGTCGTTCAATGTGCATGTATTTGTGCTCAAAGGAGTTACGCACGATTGTACGGATTGATGGAGATGTTGCATGTGTGAGGAATTTGCGATTTGATTGTTGATTCTCGTGTAAAAGTTCGCGAGAAACACGATGGTGCCACTGGTTTTCTCTGAAATCAACTCCCAAGCTCAAAAAAAGCGCTCAAGTTGAGGCAAAAATGGGGGGGATATCCCACGCTATCCTGAGAGTCCACCTCTACACCAAGACGAACTCTCCATGCAAAGATAGGGAGCAAATACATTAGCAGGGATGACAAGTTTTCAGTTTTAGAGTCCCAAAATAAAGTGGCAGCCCTGTCATTGTATTTGCTCCCTATCTTTGCATGGAAAGTTCGTCTTGATGTAGAGGTGGACTCTCAGGATAGCGTGGGACATCCCCTCGGGAATCCCCTATCCCCCATCCCCTACGTGGGAAGTATCTAATATGATGTTTCCTAGAAGAGAAGTGACCCTATTATAGTTCGCCTATAATTTCCCCCTTAATTTATAACAATCACGCGTTTGAACCAATGGGATCGCCCCATTTTTGATACGTCTTCTTTATCCATCGCTAAAGGCGAATGTCAGCGTCTGGATTTGGTTGATTCTTGGTTGACCAAATCCTAATCAATACCGTTTTTTTTTCAACCCAATCAACGAGTTCCATCTAGCTCTTCAGCAACCAGCGCAGCGTTTGGACCAAATCACCTCGACCCACCTCCGGAGGTTTGGTCTAAACATGGTACAACGATTGCACCAGAAACCTCGATTAGCAACCAATTTTTCCCAAATGTCTATGTCCTGCGTGACAAAAATAACAGCTGCGGTGAGATGATGGCGATAAAGTGAAAAAATTGAACGTATTTGTGTACATTTGTATTATAACTTGTATGATATTGTACATCATAAAATGAGTCGTGATGGTCGGCCTATTGATGCGCTTTTTTGAGCCTAATCCGGGATCTGGCACAATTTCCTCAGGGTTTGGTTGAAAATTAGACACTCGATTCTGATTGGTCCAAATTCCAACGGTGAAACAACAGTCATCTAACCAAATCCAGTTCCGAAAATTCGCCTGACGTCCGTCGATTTGTATACGATTAGCCCACAGTAGCACTAAATGAGTTCATAATGAGATGGTAAAAAGGATACTAATGCAGATAGAGACTCAATTGAGTCCTCGTCTCCGGGCTCATCTCAGTGTTCCTTCCTCCAAGAAAATCGAGTCCTTAATTCTTCCCCTCGCGACGGGCGTAGTGCACAATGGATCGAGTCAATAGGAGAGCTCGGACAAAATTTGGAAAGTTTAAAAGCTTATAACTCCGTCCATACGGACTTTTGAGGTTCTAAATGTTGTTCCGCTGGTTTCCTCGTAAAATTTTCCTCTAGAATCACCGCTTGAAATTTAAAATGTGACGAAATAAACATCAAAATTTGCAGTTTTAGTCAAAAATTTCATGTCCGACTTCTCTGCTTGACTCGATCCACTGTGCGGCGCGGCGCACTCTTGCATCGCAACACACGTGCGGTTGTACTCCTTACAATAAACCCAAGTTCACTTAAGCACTCCGTAGGTGCCTCGATTGCCGCTCGCGGATCGAAAATCGGATTATCCGCCCTGGACTCGATGAAAAATCCGATTCTTTAGCGGCCGAAGCGGCATTGCCGCCTATTGACACAGACGCAGGCGATGACTCCGGCGGAATAATGGCTCTACGATAGACGACAATAGACATGTGGGAAGACCCCCCCCCTCCCCTCCTCCTCCCGCCGGTCGAGCTCATGGGATGAATTGTCTCCGACGCTGATAATTGATTGCGTTTGATTGTATAATTGTGCGGTCACTTGTCGCCGCGCGGCCGCGTTGTAAGCGGCGTGAAAAAATTCGAGCCTCGTGTGCGTCAGAAGTAGAGTTTTTCGAGAAATGAGGCAACGTCGCGTCGCGGGGCCCGACCGCAGGCATGCAGGATCCGCCGGGGGCCCAGGGCCCATTTGCTCGTATGCTAATGTCCCGTGAATCCGTGATCGATGGGACCGGGATGGGCCTTGTTTTCGGCCGATATTGACGATTGGAGTCGCCGCGGTGCGATCAGCGTTTAATCCAAGGCAGTTCTTGCAAGCTGGCAACACTGGGTCTATTAAGATTAATAAAGGTGCATCTATGCGCAATGCATTCTGGGTGTAATCGATGTATTTAAAATTTTAACTGTTTTGGTGGTCCTCAAGGAAGTTGAAATATCAGTCTGCAGGTCAATTAGTAAGGAATGCCCTTGCCGAAAATCATTAAGTCAAAGTAATATTTCCATTCTGCAACCGAATTCAGTGATCCGATATAGTTTTTTAACTAAAAACAGCACTTTTGACTTTGTTCTAAGACTTTTGAGGAAGATTTTTGTCTCGAACATTCCTCAATTCATCATCTACAGACTGAACTTTAATTTTAATTTTGCCTAAATAAACCACCCAAGGATTACAACTTGAATTATATCGAACTTACCCAGAATGCATCGCTCAATAGCTGAGGATCCACCTTAAAATAATCGATGTTCTTGCGGAGGCAGGCTTTTAATATCAAGAATCAGCTTCGCATGTCATATTCCGGAATTCCGGATGCGCTGAGAATAATATCACCGTGTTAAGAAGCGGTCGATGGCACCGAGGAAAGGTTTAGTTGTGACAACAATTAACGATTGTTGGCTGATATTTTCTGATACTTAAAACTACGGTAAGTGAAAGGAAGTGATTTTCCCTCCATATTCAAGCACGTAAAATAAATGGCAGAAATCAGGGTCGCGTTGGTTTCGTTCCAGCGTTAGCGGAAAGTGAGAAACAGCAATTCTGCAGTATTCGATTCTCATTGTGTCGCTCCTATGACGTAAGCGTGTACCTCAATTTCAAGTGAGTCCTATTATCCGCCTAACTCAATGCTTTTTGGGGCTCATGTGGAAATACAGATATTCCAGGTCCCATTTTTCGATTGTTGTTGATCCTCTTTTCCCCATGGGCAAATTTCTCACCAAGACTTAAAAAAACCCACCTGACCGAGCGTTTTGTCAATCTTGGGTAGTCTGCACCGGAAAAAAATACCTTCTTTTTCTTTTACTCAGGCATTTAACACCGTGTGAAACGGTGGATCATTGCGAATGACGGATCTCTTATCTGCTGATGTTCTACATCCTGGCACTGAATGCACATTGTTCAATTCTCTGAAGTTCTTCGCGAATATAGAAACAGAATTTTTCAAAATTTAGACGCCACACGTCGTGAAAGCCGTATCTATGCGTCAAATTGATAGATCTTTGTAGTCAGGCTCAATGGAGAGGCTTGGATGACTCAAAAAGTCAGTTTGAACTTTATTTCCGCCATGAGGATCCATGTATTTCCGAAAGTTCATACACGTATTCCTCCAGATAGCAAAGATTGCAATTATTCGCCCTATAAGGGCGATTGTCTCGTTTGATTAAGTCCATCCAAATAAAGAATGTCGGCAATATTTGGATCGCACTAAGCAAACAGAAACCAGCGCGATTATAGTGCTTTCAAAATCGTGCAACTTCTTTCCTTTTATAAATACTTAATATATGTACAGTATTAAAACTAAGACAATAATTCTGCCGTGCTAAGCAAAAACGCCGTAAATGCATCAAGATTTTCCCTCGTTTTTCGGAACTTAACACTTTATAAAATATAAACTCTTTTACCCATGCACCTCAAATTTTCAGGTTAAGTTCTTGATAGTATTTGCGAAAGAATTCTGTAATACCATTGTCCCAAGGTACACAAGTTTTTCTGCTATGGCATATACATTGGTCCTCAAAAATGTAAAATGGTGCTTACGGCGTTTTTGCATTGCGCGGCAGAATTTTCTTTTAACATTAACAAATTTTTGGCGGAGAGGAAAAACTTTTTGCTATTCTGAGAGTGTTTTAGATAACTACGAAGAAGCAATATTTTTACAACACTAGTATGGCGCTGGTTCCTTTATGCTAAATGCGATCCATTGACCCGCTCTCCGGACTCACTTGCAGGGCAAACATTTCAATGAGCTCAATCTGAGCGATATCGGTTCAATTGATCGGGGAGCCCTGATCCCAACAACGCAACTGCCGCTTCAGGCAAAAACCGCACAGCTCAACTCGATTTCTATCGAAGTTAAGTGGTTCTTGGATGTGGACAAGCGGCGGCCGAACTGGTGACACGATGACAAACAAGGGGCATCGGGGAGAGCGGGCCGATAAAAAAGTTCCGAACACCAATTTAGAATGATCGACGAGCGACGTTATTTGAATTGACGAAATCGAGATTCGGGGGGACCCGGGCGGGGGCCGAGGCGGCTGATTCGATACTAATTGAAAGACAATTTGGACTGAATAGGAGCTGCCTCCGCTGGCTCGACGTCTGCGCTCGCCGTCTGGGAACTACCGATCGGCTCACGAAAAATTGACCGCTTCCCATAACGGGTTGTTCGGTGACAAGCTCCATTTGATTCCCAAACCGACGGTTGTCAAATTGCTCGGGCGGTCGAGGCGATATATCATCGAGACCACACATTGATGATTCTGTAGATGAAAAACTGTCTACAAGGCACGGGAAATTTTTACGAAAATGAAAATTTTGTACGGGAAGTAATTTTTTAACAGCGGGTTGATTATTGAACTTTATAGAATAAGCAATATAGAGTTAAAAGGCCATGAGAAAGTGGAGGGATCAGGGCCGGATTCACCTACTTGCCGCCTGTATTTTGCCGCCCCCCTCTCATTCGTTTTGAAACTCGATAAGAACCATCAAATGAACGTGTCAGCGGGGGAGGGGTGCATAAGACGCATTTACTCGTGTTGAACACATTTTTTGGGAAAGCCCTGTCAACTACTACTAGCAAAAGTTCACCGAACTTTGCGCGAAAGTTAAGTTCCGTAAACCTATCTCTGTGTGGACAAGGCCTTCCATTCATAAGAAATGAACGAAAAAATTATGAAAGAACAAACATAAAAGTGGTTCAATGATTTTAACTTCCGCCGCCGCGCCTCGCAGACCGCACTGTGTTTGGAGCAATACGTGAAGTATTCAAGCAGTCTTGTAGGCGCTATGCGTTTCACGCTGACCGCACTGTGTTTGGCGCAATGCGTGAAGTATTCATGCAGTCTTGTAGGCGCTATCCGTTTCACGCTGACCGCAATGACCGCACTGTGTTTGATGCAATGCGTGAAGCATTCGTGCAGTCTTGTAGGCGCTAATATGTGTTACATGCCGATTGCCGCGCCGATCAGCTTCTCCTTCTCATCTCAAGTCCTCGTTATCATTTCTCTCTAAGTCGCGCCGTTCTAGGCCAAATTGCGTGTTTGGTTTCTCTCGTAACTCGACTTAATGAGGGTGCTGTTCTTTGTATCACTAAGAGACGACAAAATTAGAAATTATTATACTCTCAGGAAATGAGAGATTTTGTCGCCTTTTCTCGTTTGTAATTTTGTTTTTATAAATCCGATTTTTTTTTATACCTACACTTTAAAAAATTGCAAATTTTTGCCGCCCCTTAGATTTGCCGCCATGGGCCGCGGCCCATGTGGCCACCCCCTTAATCCGGCCCTGGGAGGGATCCTATTGGTTGAAACGGGTGGTTCCTATAGAATTTAAATAGGGCCGGACTAGCGGAAAACGCCCGAAATGGCGCGTATCTTTAAGGGGCGTGGGCTCTGACCCGGGGTGCTGGGTGGTATAGAATATCCCCAGGTGGACAGAGTCCTGCTGACTAAAATTTTAAAAAAAATCTTTCAACGTTGGATGTAAACTTTGTCCAAAAGCACCAGAGTTTCTAGAAACCTGAAAAATCGGGGGTTACCAGGGATTTATTCCAGAATCAAATCTTGAAAAACGTGGTAGATCTGACTTTAGCTTATTTTTAGTTTGCCCTCAGCTTTAAGTGTAAGCAACACAAGCTCCCAAGTGGCTGAGAAATGGCATCACTCTTAGGTATCACGATTGCCCGAGGAGGAAAGCAGAAAAGCGTGGTAGCGCGGTGCGCGAAGCGGTGACTTTACCTCACTGTCAGTTTTCCTTCAATTTTAAATGTAGGCAACCCGAGCTCCCACGAGGCCGAATAGTGGTATCGCTCAAAGTCGTCACGATTTCTCTAAGAAGGAGGTAGAAACGTAGTGCGCGAAGCGGTGACTTTACCTCACTCTCAGTTTTCCTTCAATTTTTAGTGTAGGTAACCCGGGCTCCCACGAGGCCGAATAGTGGTATCACTCTTAGTCGTCACGATTTCTCTAAGAAGGAGGCAGAAACGTAGTGCGCGGAGCGGTGACTTTACCTCACTGTCAGTTTTCCTTCAATTTTAAATGTAGGCAACCCGAGCTCCCACGAGGCCGAATAGTGGTATCACTGTCAAATGTCGCAATTGCCTGAAGAAGAAAGCAGGATAGCGTGGTTTGCGGAGCGGTCATTTTACCTCACCGTCAGTTTTCCTTCAATTTTTAGTGTAGGCAACCCGAGCTCCTGCGAGGTCGAATAGTGGTATCACCCTCAGCTGTCACGATTGCCCGAAGAAGAAAGCAGGAAAGCGTGATGTGAGAAGCGGTCACCATATTTCGCTGCCGGGATGGGTTCTTTCAAAACTTGTTGGTACGTTGTATTGACCCGGTAATAGTCCTCAACCCTACTCAAGCTGTAACTGCCGATCAAATTAAGACATCAGGTATTTATTTGAGCCTGATCGAGTGAGCTCGTACTAAGTACATACATAACAGACGCAGCGCAACGGAACGTGCCTGGCAGTGACGCCGTGCCATGCTGGGTCTTGTGCTCTTGTGATGCCAACTGCCGATTGTTCAAGCCAGTGGCGTGGTGTTAATTGCGATGTATCGATTGTTATGCCATTTAAACCTATGGTAAAGAATCGATTTTTAAGGTGTTCGTTGCGAACACCCTGTTTATCGATCCTCTTCCATAGGTTTAAATGGCATAACAATCGATAAATCGCAAAGCACTCCACGCCGCTGCGCTGGTTCAAGCGGCACCATGTTGGGAGTAGCAGCGATGCTTTAATGATGTATTATCGATATTTCCCCATTTGAAGCTGTTGCAAAGAATCAATTATTATAGTGTTCGTTGCAAACTCTGTTTATCGATCCTTTTCCATAGGTTTAAATGGCAGATCAATGTATACATCGAACAGCTCGCCACGCCACTGGTTGGTAGCTCTCTGCGGATCCAGAACTTGACTTAATCGTCGTTATCGATTTTCCTTGTTTTCTACCTTCAATTGGGGGGAGAGGAGCTTGGAGAAGAAGGCGCATAAGTGCAGTTTTTGCTTTTTTGAGAGATACTTGTTCGAAGTTTCGAAATTACGAGGATCCTTAAGGCAACAAGAAAGTGCAAACTGACTTTCTAATGCGTAAAAATTAGAATTTGGGAGCGAATTCTTTACCGGATATGCATTAAGACAAGTTTTACTTGAATTATTCATTAACGTCCTAATTTTTACAAACTCTGCACTTCAGAGCCTTGTCCTTCAAGCCCTTAATTATCACCCGAAACGTCTATTTTTGGAAAATTTGGAAGTCGTTCGCCTTTATTTATGCCGGATTAGCTCCTCTAAGCTCAGAACTAAATTCAGCCTTATCCCCCTTTCTCCACAAGTTCCATTTAACCTGACTATATTAAAATAGTTGATGATGGTGCCACACGGAAGTCCCAAAAACTCCTCGAAGTTGGCGCGAAGCGCACACGACGCTTGCGTGGCGCGATTGTGGGTCCCCCCGTCGCGGTTCGGATTTTGAAGGGGGGGGGGGGCGCCACCGCTCTGTCATTAGTGACACCCCCTTCCCCTCGAGTGGCCGACAGGTTATTGATTCCACCACGCACGGCTCAAACGACTCATCCATCCACGATTACAGATCTATAGTAAGTTGCCAGACCACGCCGGAATTCCTTGATTTGTGAAGATAGAGGGGACCCGGAAAAGGAAGGCAAGTTCATGGTGGTCCAACCTGGTAGACTTTAGAGTTTTTAACATGATTTAGGTAGTAAATTTTAAAACCTCATGTCCAATAAGTCGTTTGCGAATCAAATACATCGCATTTGGCAGATATTTTCTTTGAAACTAAAAATTTCAAATGTTCCTAGTATCCCGATTCCCAATACCAATTCAAAGTAACTTATTTTTTGGAAATGGGCACAGAAAATGTATAATCTATAGTGTGGTTATACATTACTCAAGTAAATATTATGAAGATACCGAAATTGAAGAGATGGATTCGGCATTATAAAGTAACAGAGAATAAATGTGAGGGGAGAGGAGCTGATGCGATATGCGCTTATTTTGAAATTTACTCCAAAGACGATCGGTGTTTGTGTCTTGTTACGCAAGAGAAAATTATGCATCAAAACCAATAAAGTGATGAAGTCAATTTCTGTGACCAGTTTGGGCGAAAATGTGTGTGTCTTTTTCACTTCGGTAAGAAAGGAATGTGAAATGCATACGCGCTTTCGCTTTTAGTGCTCATTGTATTGCTGCAAAGGAGGAAAGCGTATAAGTTAGAAAGGAAAACGGTTAGATAAGATAAGATAAAATATATATTTATTCAAAATGTAAAACATAAAGATGTAAGAAAAAAAAATGTAAGATGTAAAAATTTATGGTAAGTTTCATGATTCACTCGGGATAATCATTTTGATCCTACAAGTTGGCGCCGATGGTACAGATCTATCGGCCACCAAAGACGTCAATCTTGAGTCCAGCTCATGTTCCCATACACCAATACAGCAATACCCGCTTCAAGATTAATGGCTTCTGGTCCCAATGTGTGCCACAACACCACCACTACTGCAGCCACCTGTATCATTCATAACCTTAATCATCACCTCACGAGTATAGGGTGCCGCGAAGGAGGTTTTGCATAGAACCTATAATTCTCCGAGGAAATTACGTGAGTCCTTCAACATACCTCGACAAACGTATTGATTGACACTCAAAAAATCCGGTTCTTTTTTTTCTAGGAGTTTCGTGCGCATTCGACACATTCTCTCTTGTTGACAACTAAACTTCCCAAAAAAGGCACTTGTATTTCCCGATATGTCTCCGTTTACAAAACAGTCCTTAAAGGCTGAGATTCAGGTATCTTCGAGAAAAACTTTGATTAAGGATATCGGAGTTAAGTTCATCACCATTAGTTCTTATGGCTGATTCTATCAGTTTCTGATGAGCCCATTTTGTCAGAAATTAGTTCCTCTACGGCCTTGTCCACACGAGCGCGGTTCGCGGAACTTAGTTCGAGGAACTTGTTCCCGGAACAAGTTTTCCGCTGAGCTAAAACTTATTCCTCCAAATCCCGGAACTTCCCTCGTACTCCGAGCTTTTACTTAAGTTTCTTTTGATATGAACTTGTTTGTTTTTGTTTATTAAGTCCTGTACATGTCTTGACATTTATTTTTGTTACTTTGGCGGCCGTAATAATCTATTATTTTGCAATAATTTTATAGTTTTATTAAAGTTCCGGTTTCAGTTCGGGCGAACTCGTGTGGACACCATGCCCGTTTTAAAGAATAAGTTCCGGGAACTGAGCAGTTCGTCGAATAAGTGCATCGAACCGCGCTCGTGTGGACAGGGCCTTGGGCTATTTATTTTCAGGAAAAACCTTCAGAATATTTTAATCATTTTCACCCAAAAATGCCCTTCCCACCTGACCTGGTTATCTAAATTTCAAAAACTTTGACTTATTCTACTCGTGAGAGTACGCAGAGTAAGAATTGCCAATAATCCGAAAATCAAAAAATTTCGTTATTGCTTTTTGTTTCTTCCCTACTCCATTAAAGAAATACGCCCAAAAACATTCCGAAACACAAATCGATTCATCGGAGAGGCAATCCTCTTTCTAAATACCCTGTATTCATTGCTCTTTCGATTCGTTCGTCCTCATCGTCGGGAGACGGAGGCACGCTCGGGTTTAGCTCAAATAATCAGAGTCTGAATCGAATTTAACAATAAATTAAATTCTTTTTATTGTTTGACTGATGGCTCTAATGACGGCTCCGGCGATTAAGTATCACCTCCGAGTTGCATCATTCATCAGCTATCCGAACTCATCCTTTCGCGAAGGTTTCCCTCCTCACCGACGATCCGACAACCATGGTTGCCCCTTTCTGACATTCAATAGCGGCTCCGTCGTTCCTACTGCATGCGTATGCTTTCACAGGTAACTCACCTCCGCCTTCTTCTTATTCTTCTCGTTATTTACCAAACTCACGCTTCATCAATAACCACGCTCTTCGGGACAACTGGACCGTTTGATAGGCGTAAAAGCTCAATTGAAACTGACACGTTGAACTTCGGAGGATTCACCTCTCTTAATTTAGTGGTCACCGCCAACATCCCGGAGGCAGATCCGGAGGAGGTGGCATGCCCGTCGCGGGCCAGAAAAGGGGAAGGAAGGATGAGAAAGAAGGAGGAAGAAGTAGAAGGGGAAAAAGAGCATTACTGCGATAGTTTCGGTCAGTGGCGTGGCGTGCTTTGCGATGTATAGATTGATCTACCATTTAAACCTGTGGAATAGGATCGATAGACAGGGTGTTCCCAACGAGCACCTTAGTAATCGATTCTTTACAATAGCTTCAAATGAGGAATTATCGAAAAACGATCATTTACGCTTCACCTTTAGTTCTGATCCCAAGTCCCCTCAAAATTTCAATTGGCTGTGAGGAAGCGATCGGAATGATTTTATACGCGGGAAAAGTTTTGACGAATTAAAAACTGAGCGTTCAATAGGCATCAATACGGTGTTTGGGGCTCCAACTAGAGGGTTGGTAAAATGCTTTTCGTTCGGCATTTTGCAGTTCCGTTCTTAACACAGTGCTCAGCAAGAATCGTACTACGGCAAATTAACTTAACCTATCTACCGGCGGATTTTAAATATCTGAGCGACTTGAGAGTTCAGTAGAGCTTTTAGTGACTTTTTGCAAGGGCTTGGCGTTCCCGGTCGTCTTGCTGCACTTGTGGACCCCATCCAGTTTTCCTAATCCAGTTACCAAATAATATCAAATTCAGTCAGACTGCTTCTGGAAATTAAGAATATAACGCAAGATTTTGCAAACCTGTATCAGTTCATGTATTATATTACTTATGACGTATGGTCAACTGAGCCTGAGACTCAGCGATAAGATGAAGCTCCCTGTCTAGTTCAAAATTTCTCCTGTACTCAGTCCTCTTCAGCACTTGTACGCACGATGTCATAAACTAAGCCTTATTATCATCGATATATACTCTGTACTATCTAACGAGGTGTTATTTTTTAATAATCCATAATACCTTAACAGGTTATGGGCCCAGAGTGAACGTGACCATCATGTGAAAAACAATCGTGCCGAAAAATCACGAGAACGACGAAAATTTTAGTCAAAAATTACGGGCGACATAGTGCCAACGGGCGACAAAGTGCCAACGGGCAACAAAGAGCCAATTTCGGGCAACATAGTGCCAACTAATTCGACGAAAAATTTAACGTTCGTTTTTGTGATAAAAATTTCGGGCAACAAAGTTTTCGGCCAACGAAATTTTTCGGTCAACACAGTGACAACTAAATTGAAATTTTTTGGTCAACACAGTGACAACTAAATTGAACTTTTCGGTCAACACAGTGACAACTAAATTGAACTTTTCGGTCAACACAGTGACAACTAAATCGAAGTTTACGTGAAACTAAATTTCCTGAAGAAATACTGTATTTTCTGGGCAAAATCGGTGCCAATCAATTTATCGGTGCGCATCAATACGCAAAACAAAAATGTCTGAATCGCACGAGTATCAGTTATTAGACATGCGGGCCGTGGATAAACTCAAAGGAAAATCAAACTATGAACTTTGGAAGTTTCAAGTGCAAATCCTTCTGGAAGAAAAGGGCGCGCTGAAAATCGCAACTGGAGAGGACCCTAAACCTGCAGCAACTGACAGACCAGATGACACAAAGTCACAGGAAGCCTGGACAAAGAAGGACGTCATCGGTAAAAGGATCATCTTTACAACACTCGAGAAGACCATCATGCCATCCATCATGTCGTGCAACTCCTCAGCTGAAATGTGGGTTCGTTTGAAAAATTTGTATGGTAGGAACCAAGAGGAACAAAAGCAAGAGTTAATCAGAGAATTTTTCAGCATTAAATTTGAAAGAGGCACGCCTATGACTCAACATGTGAGTAAAATTCAAAATATCTTTGCTCAACTTAAAGCTGTTGATCAAACAGTTAGTGATGAGATGCTCATGTCAAAAATTTTAACTACACTCCCGGAAAGTATGGAAAGCTTTGTAACATCATGGGATGTATTGTCCATTAATGAGAAAACGGTCGAGAGATTAGTCTCCAAACTTCTTTTGGCGGAGGAAAGATTAAAAACATCGAGTGAGTCTGGCGTGGCTTTTTCAACTAGTTCATCCTTAAGCTGTTATCGGTGCCATCAAGTCGGGCATTTAAAACGCAATTGTACAACAGTGTTAAAATGTGAAAATTGTGGTAAAGGTCACCTGACCCAATACTGCAGAAACAAGAAAGGTGAAAATAGTACTAGTACTTGTAGTATTTGTAATAAGGGAAACCATTCAACTGAAAAATGTTGGCATAATAAGGCCAATCAAAAAGGTAATGCAAAGAAAAATAAGCAAAACTCCAAGGGCGAAAAAGGGGTAGCATTTTCTCTTAATAAAATAAAGACCGATGGTGTGGAGTCTGATGAGTGGATTGTTGATAGCGGGGCCACGAGCCATCTCACGAATAATCTAACTGACTTGAGTGACGTAAAGAATGCTAACATCGAAATCGGTGTTGCGAAGAAGGGTAATAGTCTAAACATAACAAAAATTGGCCAAGTGTGCGCCGATGAGTGTTCGCTAACAAAAGTTCTATTCTCAGACGAAGCAGCAGGGAATCTTTTGTCAGTGAAGGCAATAACTGAAAAAGGTGGAACAGTTCTTTTTACAGAAAATGAAGTGTTAATCTCCAAAGATAACGTTGAAGTTCTTAAAGGAGAAAAAGGAGATAACGGGTTATATACAATAAAATTGCATCCTAAAATCATCGATAAAGCTCTTTCAGCAAATGTTGTAAATGATGCATGGATGTGGCATAAGCGATTGGGGCATATAGGTGCTCAAAATATGTGTAAACTTTTAAAATTGAGCGAAGGAATGAATTTACAGAAACAGCAGGTAATTGAAACTATTAAAAATTGTGAAGTCTGTATTCTCGCGAAGCAGACCAGATTACCATTTGAAAATGATAGGCATAAGGCTAGCCGACCTCTTGAAATAATTCACAGTGATGTGTGCTATGTAAGCCCACCAACCTGGGACAATAAACAGTACTTTGTAACTTTTGAGGATGATTTTTCAGGTTTTGTCCAAATTTACTTGCTTGGTGCAAAAAGTGAAGTGAGCGAGTGTGCCAAGGAATATGTGGCTGAAGTTGAGGCAAAGTTCAACTTGAAAATATCTAAACTTAGAAGTGACAATGGCGGAGAGTACGAAAGTACCGAATTTAAAAAGTGGTGTAAAAATAGAGGTATTATACTTGACAGAAGTACTCCATACACGCCTCAGTTAAACGGTACCGCTGAACGCCTGAATAGAACAATTTTGGACAAGGCCAGAGCAATGATTCTAGAATCAAAACTTGATAAAGAAATGTGGGGCGAGGCAGTTTTGGCTGCAACTTATGTTCTTAATAGAAGCCCTAAAGCAAACAAAGAAACTACTCCTTTTGAGTTGTGGTTTAACAGAAAACCAAATTTGAAAAATTTAAGAATTTTTGGCTCAACTGCATATGCAAAAATTTTAACCAGATCAGGTAAATTTGAAGAGAGAAGTGAAAAGCTAATTTTTGTTGGCTATTGTCAAAATGGGTACAGACTCTGGGACAAAGAAAAACGTGAAATTGTGTTGAGAAGAGATGTGAAGTTCATTGAAACTAATTCCCACGCCGCGGAGGATGATTATTCATCCATTATTAGTGAGCAAGACGAAAAGGACGACGCAATCTCGAACGAAAATTCTGAGCGTGAGTCAGAGCATACGGGAAGAGGCAAATCGCCAAGTGTTCAGGAATCGGATTTCGATGGGAACCAAAGCGAGAGCGAGTTGGATGATAAAGACAGCGAGTCGAGTGAGTGGCTACCGGAGTCGGATGATGATGACGAAGACCCGAGCGCTCCAGAAAATCCATCAGGGGACCGTCGCTATCCTGACCGCCCGCGACAACCGCCCGTCCGATATCCAGAGCAAGCAAGTTTGGCTGATCGCGTCATTCCTGGGTGCTCGGGTTCACCTGACCCTCAAACCTACAATGAGGCATTAGCTTCTCCAGAACAGCATAAGTGGCAAGCTGCCATTAATGCTGAAACAGCAGCGTTGAAAGATAATAAAACTTGGGTTTTAGTCAACAAGAATGAAGCTAAAACTTCAAAAATTCTCTCAAGTAAATGGGTGTTTAGAACCAAAGAGGATGGTACTAAAAAGGCCAGACTCGTAGTACGGGGATTCGAGCAAGGAGACATTGATTACGGGGAAATATTCAGCCCTGTTGCCAGCATTAGTTCTATTAGAACACTTTTGGTGTTAGCCGTTGAGCGTGATATGAACATCGCCAAATTTGATATTAAATCAGCTTTTATTAACGCGGAGCTTCAAGAAAGTGTTTTTATGTACATTCCGCAAGGCTTGTGTTTATATCTATTCATGTTGATGACGGATTAGTTGTCTTTAAATGTAAAACTGAGCTTGACAAGTTGATAAATTTGTTAGGTAAAGACTTTGATATCAAAACAGAGGTGAATCCAACTGACTATCTTGGTATTGAGATTAAGAGAGGGGTGAGTTACATCAAAATATCTCAAAGTAAATACACTGATAACGTGTTGAAAACTTTTAACATGTATGATGCAAAAAGTGTCGAAACTCCAATGATTCCTGAAAATGTGTCTGGTAATATTTTTGAAACTGGAGAAAATCAAATTGAGGTGATCAATTTTCCGTATAGGAAAGCTGTAGGGTCACTTTTGTACCTAAGTAATAAAACTCGACCTGATATAGCATTTGCGACAAACGTCGTGAGTAGGCATCTTGACAATCCGGATAAAAGTGATGTAATTAAGGTTAAAAGGATTTTACGGTACCTTAAAGGTACAATGTCTGATGGAATAATTTTTGAAAAGAGTGGTACTTTAAACTTAAACGCGTATTCTGATGCCGATTATGGCGGGGACTTAGACACAAGAAGGAGCACCACAGGGTACGTCATTTTTATTGGAAATTCCCCTGTGTGCTGGTCATCTCGTAGGCAACATTTAGTTGCCACTTCCAGTGCAGAATCTGAACTAATGGCTGCATTTGATTGCGTGAAAACACTTGCTTATATGAGAAATCTCATGCTAGAATTAATTGATGAATATAAAGAAAATATTCTGTATGTAAATCATAACCGACTATTCATCGATAATCAAAGTACTATTAAACTGATCAAAAATGGGGTAAATGGTAAGAGATCAAAACACATGGACATAAGATTTCATTTCATTAAAGAGAAAGTCGAGAGAAACAAAGTGGAAATCAAATATATCAGCACAGATCGTCAAATTGCTGATATTCTTACAAAACCTTTGCAGAAGATCAAGTTCAATTTTCATAAGCAAAATCTGGCATTAAGGGGGTGTGTTGAGGTTTAATGAAATTAAGAATATAACGCAAGATTTTGCAAACCTGTATCAGTTCATGTATTATATTACTTATGACGTATGGTCAACTGAGCCTGAGACTCAGCGATAAGATGAAGCTCCCTGTCTAGTTCAAAATTTCTCCTGTACTCAGTCCTCTTCAGCACTTGTACGCACGATGTCATAAACTAAGCCTTATTATCATCGATATATACTCTGTACTATCTAACGAGGTGTTATTTTTTAATAATCCAGTTTGGTCTGACCAAATGACCAATTTGTTTCAATCGAGGGGCTTGGAGGACAAGGCGCATAAGTGTAGTTTTTGCTATTTCAAGAAATACGTGTTTAAAGTTTCGAAAGTACATGGATCCTTATGTCGGAAAGAAATTTCAAACTGACTTTTCGATGCTTAAGAATTGAAATTTGGGAGCGAACTATCCACAGAATTTGCATTTAGACTAGTTGAACTTGAAATCATTAATATCTCAAGTTCACCAAAAACTGCCCATATGCGCCTTGTCCTCCTAGCCCCTCCACCCGAGTCACTCACTGGAGAGGAAAAAAAAAAAAAAAAAAAAAAAAAAAAAAAAAAAAAAAAAAAACACATTGGATCTAGAGTCCAGATTCTTGAAAACATTAACAAGAAAAAATACTCTTGATTCAATCAGATTTAAGCTTAAATCTAAAGGAAATCCGCTGAAATTAAGAGGCTTGGTTCTTAATTTAAGCTAGATTCTGATTGAATCAAAAGTACTTCTTCTTGTCGATGTTTTTAAGAGGCTGGACTCCAAATCCAACGTGTTTTTTTCCAGTGCTGAAAGCATGTGGCCGCATTATTTAGCACAGACGACTCTCAATCTCTTGACTGTTTCCGGCACATATTTTCAAATCCATCATGAATAATCGACTCTACGTGTCTCAATTCGATAAAACATCGCGATTGTTTTATGTCTATTCAAATTCTTCATGAATAATCGACTATATGTGTCGCGATTCGATGAAACATCGATTGTTTTACGTATATTCAATCGCCGATCCGAGTGATGCCGACTTCCGAGAGTCACCGCCCGAAGCTGAACCGATCGGAACGCCCCTGATGATAGGTGTTCGCCCGAGACACCCCCGCCCGTCCCTCCATCCGGATCAGTCTATTAGTGCACCCGCCCTAGAGACCGATTACACTGGCTATGAAATATTCAATCACTTCGTCTACACTTCTTTTTTTCTTTCCGTTCCAGCCGCTATAAGTTTTGTCTTTCAATAAGATGACGTACACACCTATTCGACCGTTCCGAGGGAAAACGCCCTATGAGCTCAGGAGCTTTGCCTAATTTTCTCGGACGAAATGTTTATTTCTGAGAGAATTCGTGGATATACTTCCTTAAATTTTGCGGATACGCATGGGCGGGAGTGGTCAATAAAATTTACTTAAAAGTTTTGAAAGAATTGTGCACATGACCTCCAGGAAATTCGTGTTTAGTCGGAAGAAATTCGACTATATGCGATGGTTCATACGGCTTTCTCCCTGAGGATATCAGAATTGTGGGAGGGGGAGGGGGCAACGCCTTCGCCTGTCGCCTTCGAGAACAAGTGCCCTCACCCCGCCTTGGGGTAATGCAGGGGTCACGCGTCGTTTCCTTCCACTCCGCCAAGTCTTCAAATTTAACGTA
Organism: Bemisia tabaci; assembly: GCF_918797505.1. Taxonomy (NCBI): domain Eukaryota; kingdom Metazoa; phylum Arthropoda; class Insecta; order Hemiptera; family Aleyrodidae; genus Bemisia; species Bemisia tabaci. Next base: position 10,086,373 of record NC_092794.1, on the reverse strand, counting down.
TTTATGCTAAAAAGAACTATGTTCATAGGGTTTGCATACAACATAGTCCCTTTTAGCATTACAACGCCCACTGATTGAATGAAAGCAAATAGTAATTTGACCTCTTTAGGCGCATACAGCTGATTTTTATCTGCTATATTATATCTCACAGCTTGTAAACCTGTGTAACGTTTCCAATGTGTCCAAGATGGTCACTGACCGCCTCACAGTGGATCGAGTCACTTCAAGAGGTCGTGCATGAAATATTTGACTAAAACGTGAGAATTTTGATGTTTCATTCGTCACATTTTAAATTTTGAGGCATGCCTCTAGAAGAAAAGTTCACGAGAAAACCAATAGAACCAGATAAGGAACCTCAAATTTTTGCACAAACGGAGTTGTAAGCGTTTAAAGTTTCCACATTTTCGTTCTTATTTCAGTTTTTTCGAAAATGTGGGTTGGTTCCTCTCCGAAAAACTCTGTCCATTTTCTTTTGGTACGTTCCCATGTAACATCTAAATTAGGAGTTTCAATGTGCACATTATTATGTGGTTTTTCCTGCCACACATGTGTCGAACCCGATCGCTTAATCTCGTCGAGTTTTAGGAAGCCTCGGGTCTGCACTGCCGTGCTAAGGAAGAACGCCGTATGAACATTCGAGAGTTGCCAAATTTCCGTCACCAACACGTTTATTTTTGAGGAAATTTATGAATATTTCTGCCTGAAATACTCAGGAACTTTAGGTGAAATTGCGAGCAAAATTATCTGAAAGATTGAAAGAAAAATACTCATAACATTTCCGGGGACGTCGTGTTTTATCAAAGGAAATTTGGCAACGCCTGAAGGTTCATACGGCGTTTTTCCTTAGCACGACAGTACAGTGGCGTGGCGCGAATTGCGATGTATCGATTGCTATGCCTTTTAAACCTATGGTAAAGAATCGATTATTAAGGTATTCGCTGCGAACGCCCTGTTAATCGATCCTTTTCCATAGGTTTAAATGACAGATCAATCGATATATCGCAAAGCACGCCACGCCACTGCGGGTCTAATATACTCTAGTCGGTCTGACTAGGGCTAATACCGTGCGTTTCTCCGATGATTTCTGTTGACTTTTCCGCGGAGCATTTAGCTCGGCGAGGCCTCATTCGAAAGCGATCCGTTGGGCGATTACGAGGTTGGCCGGGTGCCGGGTGTCCAAGAATCCGGCGGACGGCAAGTGATGCTGGATCGGTGACGCGCCTGGAAATCGATTCACCGCGATCGAATCCGAAGAATGCTCGATCGCTTTGGCGTCGGCGGCCCGGGAATACTCTCCGGATTAACCCGGGCATTTCGCTCGTCGATGCCTATTATCGAGCCGCCGGGCGTTCCTGTCGCTTTTAAGTTCATCTCCCTCGTATCGACAATTTTTGCCACGTTGTGCTCGGAAAGGAGGAAATGAAGAAAAGGAAAGAAAAAAAAAACATGAAAACAGATTTATTATTTGAATTATCATTATTTGAATATTCACTTTTCATTATTATGAAAAAAATGAAAAATTAGAGCACTGAAAAAAAAAAAAAACTCCGACCGTTGAAGCTGTAATTACGGACTTTATACATTATGTAGACGTATCGTCCGCGTTTCGGGCTCAGAGGCTGAAAGTTCCGGGCGCAGCACCCGCAGCAATCGGAGCTACGACTTCAGCACCCGGAACTCTTGGCCTCTGAGCCTGAGAGGGACGGTATGTCTATACAGCCCGTAACTTCATTTTCAGTGAATGGATTCATAATTTGAAACAGTTGAGTCAACGTCCTATAACCTTAGAATGCTGCCGGCTGATCGATGCTGGAACTCCGTGACGTTTCGAAACCCATAGGTTCACCTGGGACAACCTCGCAGCGCGCTCTCTGATTTCACTGATAGAGCGAGGTGAAAAGGGTGTTTCCGAATAGCTAACTATTCGTACTCCGCGGTAAGCTTATTGCCTACACGATTAAATTGAAGGAAAACCCGAGGTAGACGGTGTCCACTAACAAAATTCCAAATTGGCTCGAACAACGCTGATCGAGTGAGGTGAAAAGCGTGTTACCTAAACAGCAAATTATTCGTGCATCCGCCGCATGCTGTTCCTCCGAAAGCGCACATGCTGTTAATACATACTTTCCTTTCCCCCGAAGTGCTCTTTTTCAGCGGGCTAATTATTGACATTGATAGAAAAAACAGTAGACAAATAAGACGTATGGAGTATAGAGCCTAACGGTTGAAATGGAGGGTTCCTATACACCAAGTGAGATCATAATCTTAGTTTGACCTAATACTATGTGAATTTATTATTTTTCTTACTTGATAAATGTATTTAAATATTAATATATAACTTGACATATTTGTACTAGCCTTTTGGTGCAGAAACAAACAAATAAATAAATCTAAAAAAAAATAATGGACTAAAAATAGGGTCTCTCGTTGCTTGCCGTTAGTTAGTCTATTACCTCTCCCTTTTTCCATTGTAACCACCCGCTTCCATCTGTAGGATCCTTGCATATCCGTTCGGCCTCACTTGTCTATGGTTTTGCCTATCAGTTTCAATAATCAGCTCGCCGGATGGCATAACTGCGCGCAATATGAACCGGAACTGGCAACGCTAGATCAATACACGGGGAAACACGTGTTTATTGATAGACAAGGGCATTCCTCCTGCGTCTAATGACAATTTATTTACTTTATTTGTTTATTTATGGCATATTTTTTTCTTGTCTTCTTATTCCGCCGTCTCTCGATTCCGCGATCGGAATGAGCACGAAGTTCGATCGACATAACTGCCGCCGCGCCGCGGGATTCCACGCTTAATGGCGAGTTGACGCTTGGCCATCGCCACAATGCATCATTATCGATGCGTCGCCGATGCATTTGCAGACCGCGCTGCCAAGTGCATCGCTCCGTCTCCAGAAAGGCCTCATTGCATCTGGATCATATTTATCCAAACGGAACCATTTTTTTCTTGACGAAAAAGGGGTCTACACGTTTTTTGCTAGAGAAAACCTTGTATTGATGGCTCGAATCGAAAAATACGTAACACAGATTGCGATGTTGTCCGTCTCCGCCTATGTTTTATTTTCTCAGGGGAAAACGAATTACTTATCAATCATCATATCATCGGATTTATTTGTAAATTTGTATTCGCTATTCCTACACTGGAAAAAAAACCACATTGGATCTATAGTCCAGACTCTTAAAAACATTGACAAGAAAAAGGACTCTTGATTCAAGCAGATTTAGGCTTAAATCAAAAGGAAATCCGCTCAAATTAAGAGGCATGGTTCTTGATTTAAGCTTAGATCTGATTGAATCAAGAGTATTTTTTCTTGTCGATGTTTTTAACTTTTTAAGAGTCTGGACTCTAGATTCAATGTGTTTTTTCTTCAGTATATGAGGAAAAAAAAGAAAAAGTAGATTTTAAGCCTTCCTGTCGTGTGATTCGTTTTCCTTGTGGAATTTTGAAGAGACAACACGTAGCGTCGTGCTTTAATTCATACCTTGTCTACACTGAAAAAAAGTATTCGCAATTTCAACCATACTTCTGACTGATTTTGGCGCCAGATATAAGAGTCGTTGAACTAACCAGAGGTGTGGTTGATCCAACTTGACTGTTGACAGACTTAACCGTACCTCTGACCGGTGCTAGAACTCTTATATCTACCGCCAAAATCAGCCAAGATCATTGTTGAGATTTTGATACTTTCTTCCCCGTGTAAAGGCCCATTTTGGATTTTTGAGGTCAATGTACGGGGCAAATTAGATCAGAAAAGGAGATTTTGGAAAGATTCATCAAGGCGAGTCAGAGTCCTACTCGGAGAGAAGCGCAGATAACTTTTTTAGAGGAATTATCGTGCGCAGGCTGACAGTGGCGTGGCGTGAATGATCGATAATCGATATTTCCCCATTTGAATCCGTGCTAAAGAATCGATTGTTACGGTGCTCGCTGCGAAAACTCTGTGAATCGATCCTTTTTCATAGGTTTAAATGATAGATCAATCGATAAATCGTGCAGCACGCCACGCCACTGGGCTGAACATATCTCCGACCGCATGAAATCGGATAGTTTTTCACTACCGAGTTTTCCCGGTTTACCTCGCTTTGCACAGTCTGAAAACCCCGCTCTCGGAGGACACGGCGGATTTTTAATTCCCGCCGAGGAGGATCTGCGATGGCTGATTTATAGTTTATCCATTTCTCAAGAGGAACGGCATATCCGAGCGATTCGCAAGCGATAATACTTCTACTTGTTTGCATAAAACGTGATGGATGCCCCTAATTCCCCGTTTGAATTGCATTCGGTTTTTTATGTTAAGTACTTCTCCGCGTCGTTCAATGAGCGATGAGCCATCAACCCGCGTTACTGGCGATCCGGAGAAAGTATTTGTTTCTATCGTTCGGAAGAAAGCCAGACCGCGCTGGATTCCCGAAGCCTCGCGGATTACGATAACTGCGAATTATCCGATACCGTTACCTATATTAATACATCTCGTCTTTTTCACGGTGCCGAGGGAGAATAAGTAGGTATCATGACGATAGGTCTTTTCTATCTTTCACTTTTTTCGTAATATCAATCATTCTTTTCGAGGTAATGATCTATATGAATTCGAGTTCGGTTTGTTTTTCTTTCTATGCTTTAGATGCATTAAGAGGGTGTTTACCTCCACCTCCTCTATCGTCGTATGTTTTTCTGCTCAGGTCCAGTTTTATTACTCTTCATTCGGGGTGATAAATGCAAGTTTCATGCAAAAAGTAGTAAGCTTCAAGAGAATGAGAAATTTAACGTGACCGGAAAGGTTAAGGTGATTCGACGGTTGCCATTTTTGTGTCAGAGCGACGTGCGATACATCGCATCAATTCGGTCCATAATTGTCAGCTACTTGTCATTTTTTTTAGAATTTTGAGATCGCACTCCTGATGTCATGAGACTAAAGAATTCATGTACCTTTGACAAAGAAATTCAACGTAATAAAGGCAGGGGTTTTCCTCTAAAAAAATCTTTCCTTTGTTACGTTGAATTTCTTTGTCAAATTTGGCACATGAATTCTATAGTCTCATGACAACGGAAGTGCGATCTCAAAATTTGAAAAAAAATGACAAGTATCTGAAATTATGGAACGAATTGATGCAATAAATCGCACGTTGCTCTCACACCAAAAATGGCAACCGTCCAATCACCTTAACCTTTTCGGTCACGTTAAATTTCTCATTAGCTTAAAGCTTATTACTTATTGCATGAAACTGCATTTATGACCCCGAGGTAAAATAGAAACGAAGAGTGATAAATCTTGCTCTAACACAAAAAATAGCAACCGTCGAATCACCTAAAGTTCGAACGATTTATGAGGGGGAAAAAACTGAAAAAATTTCTTGGATCTCGAAATTCACCTACGATTTCAAAATATATTTTGATGCTTTTGAGGTTTCCAGCTCCCCAAAGGGAATCACGTCTACCTTTGCATCGTTTCTTATGCAGGTTTCTAGAGCACACCCCATCTCTCCCGTCTATAGTTCCGTCTAGCAGAATGCGTCCAACCAATCACTGACGTTTCACGGTGGTCCCAGGAGGAAGCAATTTATGCGATTTAACATTCTGATATTCCATCTTCGATAAAATACAAGAACTCGTGGTCCGGATCTGGTTCTCCCTCAAAAAAGCCACCCCTAAAGTTCCGGATTCGCCCCGACCCGGAACATTCTAATTAATCAAAATTTAAATATACGCGGGGAGCGGCCGCAAGAACTGTATCGGACCTCTCAGCTGTTACACGCGCCGCACCGTCTTGCCGACCGAGAAAATATCAACCCTTTTTCCTTGACCCCTCCCGCCACCCCCTACCCCCTCCCCCTCCGTATCGCGTTCCTTCCATTCATGATTGATACTCGCTACCGGCAGAAATTGCTCCAACTCGTTCCCCGGGATGATTGATTCGTTTTTCGACCCGAATCTTTCGCGTCCCCGACCACCCCCCCTACCCTCCCCCCCCGTCGAACCCGCCGGAAATCATCGGTGGACCATCCGAATTTAAGCTAACGCCCCGACGCCGGATCAGAGCTCATGACAAAGTGGTAGATGAAATGCGGTGAATGGCGGTATGCCCTGCCGAGGAAGAACGCCGTATGTACCCTCAGACGTTGCCAAATATCCTTAGACAAATTACGAATTTACAATAAAATTTTTAGATATTTTTCTTCGTATTTTTCCGAGAATTTCGTTTGTAATTTGGATTAAATTTTGCGAAAAGGAACCGCAAGCATTCCGATGTTTCTAGGATGGTGCAACTTACATTCTTTGCAATAAAAGTACTGAAATCGTGCTAAAAATTATTTTTTACAAGGTAATTTTTAACTTGAATAAATAGTTTTTTGGGAGTAAAGATAAAACTTATTCAGATTATCAGTTTATACTCACAAGGTAAAAAAAGTTGAAAAATCTTAGCAACAGTGGAATGCTCTTGGTTCCTTTTTGCAAAATGCAAGCCATTTGATCAACAGTGCGTTAGAGTTTCAAGGAAAAACCCTCATTCCTAAAAAAAAGTAAATTTTCGAGAGGAAGTTTCGCCACATTCGAATGCTCATACGTCGTTTTTCCTTAGCACGGCAGAGTTGATATCGAGGATTGAAATGTGGTAAGTCTCCTCCTCGACTCATCGTCGTTTTTTGTTTATTTATTTTATTTTTCAAGTATCGAACGTTCCAAAGTACATATATTACGCAGGGATATGAATTCATCCCCTTCCGATTCCTTTTGGTTGATCCGACCGAAAAAAGTAACCATAGTCTCAGAAATGTTTAACTGTTTAGAAACTCCTGTGGGATCTTCTCGACGAAATTCAGGAGCCTCAGTAGGCACCGATTCGCGAAGAGCGATATTATTGCAACGGAAGTTCGAATAATCGCGCCAAACAGTGCAGCCAGTGTTTAACGTACATACATTAGCGCCTGCAAGACTGAAGGAATACCTCACGCATTGCGCCAAAGAGTGCGGTCGGTGCACAGCCCACATCAGCGCCTACAAGACCGCATGGATACTTCTCGCATTGCGCCAAACGCAGTGCAGTCGGTTGGTTGGCCTGAAACGCGTATTTCAGCGCGAACACTGGAAAAAAAACACATTGGATCTAGAGTCCAGACTCTTGAAAACATAGACAAAAAAAAGGACTCTTGATTCAATCAGATTTAAGCTTAAATCAAAAGGAATTCCGCTCAAATTAAGAGACTTAGTTCTTGATTTAAGCTTAAATCTGATTGAATCAAGAGTATTTTTTCTTGTCGATGTTTTTGAGAGTCTGGACTCTAGATTCAATGTGGTTTTTTTCCTGTGTGTGGTGGAGCCATTCCCAAAGAAAATTTGAAACAAACCAACTCCCGGTTCGTGTGAAATTTACAAAAACGTTACCGAAGGTAAGGGACCCTAATCCAGGTAAGTTTGAAATGGTCGCCTCTTCTTAGTAAAAAGAGCAAGATTAATCGGCAAATTCGATTAATTCGTCGCAACTCCTATGTTCGAACGCTGGCAAAGTGATGATCTCGCACTCGCCTTCAAAGCAAGAGCTGAAAAAGTGTAAAGCCTCATTCGCTCGCAAATATAATTAAGATCAAAGCTTTGAAGGAAGATTTTAAGCGGTGGAACATTTGCGGGTTGCGTGGCGCGGAAGAGAAGGTGTGAGAAAGGGGCGAAAAAGGGATAAGTGAAGGGGTCGAAGGGGCAAGGGTGAATTCCTGACATCACCTTAGCCATGAATCCCTTTGGCCATGTGCGACTTTTTATCCCGGGCCGATGGAAGTTAATTAAAACAAACTTCTGATAACCTCTCCGCTTTTTACAGATTTCATAACTCCCTGTGGCGTTTCTCCTCCGGACGGACGGCCGAGACCAGGGTGTGTGTATAAGTAATTAATTTATTCTGCATAAGTCCGAAAAAAGATTCTCCACTCGTTGCAAGGTTTAATCTCATTAATCCCGTCTTTGTCTATATCCGTTGTTTCAGTCCTGCGCTCTGCCGTTGCTCCGGGCCAGCCGGTCCCTTCCCCGTATCCCTGGATCTGGAAATCCCTGCGGAAACGTAAACTCCGAGCTGAAGCCCGGAATATTAAATTCCGAACAGTTCGCCGGACCTGGAAAAACAATTAAGGATATTCAAAAGAACCGCCGACCAAAGGGTTAATAGTCGCGGTTGCCATTTTCATAAAAAACCATTGAAACAATATTAGTTCATCAGAGGAGTCCGGCATAGGCGGATCTAGACACCAAAAACGGAGGGGGAGGGCGTAAGGGGGGTCCGGGGAGCTTCCTAAGAGAATTTTTGAAATTTTAAAGCATCTTATACTATGCAGTTTGAGTCAATTTTTTCACGAGTAAGTACCAAATATAAGCGTCCCTCCTTCCTCTCTCCTCCATTTCTTCCTTCTTTTCTTCCCTCCTTCTTACTCCTTTTTCGGATAATGGGGGGGGGGGGGGCTGCATAGGGGGCGTACGCCCGATGCCCCCACATTTTGGAAGGAAGATGCCAGGTGTATCCTCGGAAGACTTCAGTTGCTGATTCGGGTAAGGCTGGTCAAAAAAAAACGAAAATTTTGCCTTAGTTGACTTCTTATATTCACAAATATAGAAGCAAACTTTGTGACGATCACATTTCAAACGGAAATCGAACTTTAAAATCGAATGCCAAAGTTCCAACAATTGCGCCCTTCAAACAAGAATAATTAAGCACTCTCATTGGCAGGGCAGGATTGACCTACTTGCCGCCCATGGGCCGCCTGTATTTTGCCGTCCCCTTCTCATTCGTTTTGGAACATCAATAAAAACCATCAAGTGAACGTGCTAGCGGGGGAAGGATGCAAAAGACGCGTTTACTCGTATTGAACACATTTTTTGGAAAAGCCCTGTCAACACTACTAGCAAAAGTTCACGGAACTTTGCGCGAAAGTTAAGTTCCGTAAACCTATCTCTGTGTGGACAAGGCCTTCCATTCATAAGAAATGAACGAAAAAATTATGAAAGAACAAACATAAATGTAGTTTAATGATTTTAACTTCCGCCGCCGCGCCGCGCCGACTGCGCTGTGTTTGGCGTAATGCGTGGAGTATTCCGACAGTCTTGTAGGCGCTAAGCGTTTCACGCTGACCGCACTGTGTTTGACGCAATGCGTGAAGTATTCATGCATTCTTGTAGGCGCTATCCGTTTCACGCTGACCACAGTAATCGCACTGTGTTTGATGCAATTCTTGAAGTATTCGTGCAGTCTTGTAGGCGCTAATATGTGTTACATGCCGACCGCCGCGCCGAGAGCTTCTCCTTTCCATCTCAAGTCCTCGTCATCATTTCTCTCTGAGTCGCGCCGTTCCAGGCCAAAGTGCGTGTTTGGTTTTTCTCTTAACTCGACTAATTAAAGGTGCTGTCTCTTTCATCACTGAAGGACGACAAAATTAGAAATTACTATACTCTCAGGAAGTGAGAGATTTTGTTGCCTTTGCTCGGTTGTTTTTTATTTTCTAAATTCGATTTTTTTTTATACCTTCGTTTAAAAAAATTGCAAAATTTGCCGCCCCCTAGATTTGCCGCCATGGGCCGCGGCCCATGTGGCCACCCCCTTAATCCGGCCCGGCTCATTGACGAGATTATTATTGCGTGACAATGAGTCACTTGCGCTGGTCACAAAATCGTGTTTTTGATGCTTAATTTTTTTTAGATCAGCTAAAAATAATAAGATCAGTCCAAACATCAATGTTTTACGTTCAATTTTAACCGGTTTCAAAAATTCGGTTGCTGTTGTCATCCACCGCGGTAGTAAGCTGCATTTTTAAAGCGCGATGTTTCGGTTAAAATTAAATGTAAAAAGTTGCTGTTTGGACAGATTTTATTATTTTTAGCTCATTTACGTGAAAGAATAAAGCATTCAAACACAATTTTGAGACCAGCGCAACTGACTCCTCGCATTCGACAAAAATTAAGCACTCTCATTGGCGAGTGTAGTATTACGTGACATCAACATCTCATGAAACTTTCAAAGAAATTGAAAGGTCCGATTGCGGGTTATATCGGTTTGAAAATTAAAATTTGCGCTAGGAAAAAATTTTGAGCCCATTTCGTTATAAAGGCTCAAACCATGCATGTTAAAAGCTCTTTCTCAGGGCCTTCCAATGACACCAAAACGGTTGATTTTGGATGAACCGTCCCGAACCGAAAGAGGCAAACTTTCGCAAACTTTTAGTGTCTAATAAAAGCCCAACGGATGGTAGAATCAACTTGAAATTTTGGTTTTTTACCCAGCTATGCGTGTATACTCAGTATGCTAAATTTCATCATATTCTGAGGGAGCCACTTTTTCAAAAAGGCACCAGTTGGTGTGGAATGACTCCGCGTGCAGTTGTTCATCCCTTTTCTTACTGGCTAATTTTCCGAGCACGAATACTTTTTCCTGGAACGGTGGCATCGCTGCAACTGATTAAGCGGCATGAAAGGGTTTGTCCGATGCTTGGAGACATCTCGAGCTCAAAGGGCTGCCCGCTGCCCTTTCCAAAGCTGGTCTTTTTCTTTTGTTTTCCTCGATGTGTTCAGCTTTTACAGTCTTCTTTTGATCCTGTCTTTGTGCCCCCAACGCCCACTCTTCCTTTTCAATCGCAGCTCTCCGTTTAACTTCCAGTGTTTAATGATCAGTGCCTGACCCCGAATGATGGCATCCAAGTACCCATGGGGAAAGCAGGCCGGGACTTGGGATTTTCTGGAACTTCCGCATGTAAAGATAGTCGTTGGGACCTTGTCTTTTGACAGAACCACGCTGAAAGTAACTAACTATTTTGGCCATATTAGGAGCAACGTTCGTAGCATTAGTTTATGCAAAAGGGTGGTTATATTTATGGACAAAAAAAGTAATTCCTTATTTCGCAAAGAAAAAGAAAGAAGATGTCTGCCCCGTGACGTAGGTCGGTGCAGGCATTCCAGCAAAATCCGGAATTCGAAGTATGAAAAATGGACCAAAACGTCCGATTTTTTTGTTTGCTTAAATCAACTCATGATATAATTGCAAACACTTTATATAGAATGACTTTTTTCTATAAACTACAACATTTCCATGAAAATCCAAGAGGAAGCCCCGCGATTTCTTCAATCACCTATCCATTAATAATCAGGAAAATATCAGCGTTGAACCCATGCCCATAAATTTTTGAAAAGATGAAAAAAATTATCATCTTTCTCTTGAGTTCCACGTATGAATCCAGTATTTACTTGAAGAATCAGGACGAAAACGAGAGGAAACCCCGGGTTCTCTTCAATAACCTACCCATAGAAAATCAAGAAAATATAAGGCAGTAAGAAATTGAAGTAATCTTTACACCCTGATTCCTTCCTTCCCTTATCATCCACAACCAGCGGCGTAGACCCGTTAATTGTACCCTTTTTTGACTTTTGGAGGACAGACATAAAATATTATCAGGGGCGTACACAAAATAATGTAAATAGACCCCTCCCCCCCAATTTAAAGAATTCCTAGCTACGTCACTGGCCACAACTTTATCTCCTGATTATCGGTTCCTATATCAAACTGATTCCAACTTTCGCTTGTCCCGTTTTTGGTTTCGATTCAATTCGACTCAATTTCGTTTTCGGTTTTTCTCCATTCATGACGCTAAGCTTGTGCAACATGGCACCGCGGGTCGCTAAGGTTAAGCTCAGCCGAAATGCCGCAGTCATGAATCGACGCGCTCTATTCATCGTCTCTGACAGAGGATTTTTCTTTTTCTTTCTCCGATTTTCGATCTTTCAATGCGTGAGCGTCCGTCTTTCAAACAACTCGAGCTTCTGATCCATTCATTGATCCATGTTGGCTGTCTCCTGCTCCGCGCTCTGCTCTCGCGGGTGTAGGCGAGCACCAGTCTCTCTCAATGGAGCCAACAAACTCTGCTGCCGTCCACTAATGTGCCCTACGCGCCTCCGACTTGTTTTTTGTTTTCCCGTTTTATTTCTTTTTTCTCCTCTCTCCATCCTCTTTATTTGTCGGTCAGTTACTTACCTGTGAGTACCGCGTGTCCTCGCTAAGTGAGCTTCGCTGCCGTGCTAAGGAAAAACGCCGTATGAACCTTCGTCGGTTGCCAAAATCCCTTTGATCAAATACGAATTTTCAGGAAAACTTTCAAGTATACTTTCTTCAACTTTTCAGAGAATTGTCTTCGTAATCGGATCTATATCATCTGCAAATTTGAACAGAATATATTCATAATTCTCCTCTAAAATTAATCTGTTGCTGGAGGAAATTTGGCAACACTCGGATGTTCATACGGCGTTTTTCCTTAGCACGGCAATTGGGTAAAATGGACCATTAGAGGGGGTCACAACCAAACTGGTTTATTGCTCTTCTCGTCCCATGTGATTGAAACGCACAACGTTCAAATCTTCTAAATCAAAGGGTATGGAATATTTTATAATATAATTGATAATGAAACCAAAAAAAAAAGTGGATCGCAGTATGTGACTTTGCAAATCTTCTATTGATGTCATTTGAATTTTTAGGAATAGAAATGATTCCTACTACATATCAATTTGGGTGATGCTCAACAATATTGTTCAAAAATTGTGTGTAAAAATGCGCCTATCATTATTTGAAAAAAAAAATAAATAAATAAATAGAATTAGTGGCATTGAAAATTTTGGAACACCGACATAGAGACACTGCATGTGTGTAGTGTATTAGGACAATGCCCTAAAAAGATATAAATCGAGTATCGCATTCATAAATCTTTGTCAAAAAAACAATAATAAAAAAATTGAAAACGTCTCCTGTGTATGATATTGGGAGCTCTGGATCTTGATAACGCTGATAATTAACTCTGCACCCCACCACTCCTTCATTTGTCTCCGTACATCAAAGTGTACTTTAAAACTAGAAAATGTTCAGGATGATCTCGCCCAGCAGTTCAGTGTCCTCGACAGGCTAGGTATTTTCCAATATTCAGGTTTGCCGATAATCATCCGATAATGTTCTTTGAACATCTTACTCTAAAATCAGATTTGAGCAAGGGCAGACTGGTCACTAATTTCGCTGGATGCAGGCTTCGCCGAGAAGAACTTCGGAAGCCCATAAGGAAGGATTTTGTCAAATTCTCAAAAAGAGCCAGGCCAGGGGTCCTTGCGGAACCTTTCTGGCCAAAGTTTTTTTTTTTTTTTTTTTTTTTTTTTTTTTTATTTATGAACAAAACTACAGAGTATTAATTGTTTTTACATTATAAGGTTAAAATATAATTATAATTAGTAAATGAACTTTGAACTTTTGAGTCTAACTTAATATTAGACTCTAGCTTATAACTAAATTATATATACGTACTATCGCCGAATTTAGTTTCACGCAGAGTCTCTGGTGACTATTTAGCGACGGCGCGGCGCGGCGCGGCGCGGCGCGTTGCCCGATAACGCTCTCATGAAGACGCACTGGTTCCTTTGTGAGCGCGTAGTCACTAACACAGACGCACATGAAACACACACAGACATTTTCACTCATTCACCGTGAGAATTCACGTTTTTGGCTCTTCGGAATGTAAACAAAGATTCGTAATGACGTATCGCGCATCGATTCCCATTCTCACTTGCCTCTTGTTCTTGTGACTAGAGCAAGGAAGAAAGGACCTCATTCCAAATTGTCCGTTTCAACCTTGGCCTGATCTTCGAAATATTTTCAAAGTTGATAGAGGATCTCCTCCCGAGTCTAAAACACTGACGCATTTTGAAATCGGACGATCACGGAGGGAGGGGGAGGGGAGTCAAAGTAAAAAAATTAAACTCGCAATATCTCGCTAACGCTTTGTCGTAGAAAGATGATATTGGTCTCAAAATGTAGAGAAAACCACCAGCTTTCAGGCGATAATTACAAAATTGGTCTATTTTGGAAATTTCATCCATTGTTGCCACGTTGCCGAAGTTCAAATGTTCAGTTTTTCACCTTTTTAGCTGCGACGTTGAAGGAATCGCACAAAAAGTAATCTAACTATTTTTTGATGAAAGTAGACCGTTTAAGCTTTAAAACAAGCACAAGTTCATCCTGAGGAAACAAGTTGGAGGAGAGATATGATTTTTCAAAGTGGATGTGGTACACTTGGACCTGGTTTGTTCCGAGTCCCAAGATCACCAAATGCCCCCAAACCAATCACGAATTGCAAGGTTGTGCATTTTTATACCCCATTATAGCTAATTCCCGAAGAAAATTATTAAAAAAGAACAAAATATCGAGACATATGAATGTTACAAGACTAGCCTCAGCTGACTCTCGTTGCATCAACAAAAATTCATGCCTCTTTTTCAAATCGTTTCTGTAGGATGGACTTAAATTTAAAAAGCTCAAATGGTACGATTTTATTAGCAATTCCTCTTTTTTCCTCTTATTTCTACCGAGCGAACCGTTGAAGGTAAACATACATTTTTTTATGATCGAAAACTTTGATTTCCCTGTATCTATTGCATATTACTCATTTATCCTGATCTTGTCATTTTTGACGAATGATTTAATCTAGGAGTGACCTATAAAGGTATCGCCCCAGCTAAAAATTGAAAATTTGAACTACGGCAACGTGACAGCAATGGATGACATTTTCAAAATGGACCAATTTTGTCATCATTGTCTGAAAGGTGGTGGTTTCCTCTATATTTTGAGACTAAGATCATCGCTTTACGACAAACCGTTCACGAGATATGCGAGTTGAAATATTTATCTTTGAACCCTTTTCTCTCTATCCGTACTTGTTTGATTTCAAAAATCGTTGGTGTTTTGGACTCGGAAAGTGATCCTCTATCGCGAAAAATTAAAAGCGCGATGGCGTGAGTCGTGAGGCGTGAATTCGCAATATGCTCTTCTCTAGGCTGTTAGTCAGATCCGCGAGAAAAGTTAAAAAGCGAGGCCGGATTACGTTTTTCTTACCTTCGACTGTGTTGCTCACGTAGCCTTTAAAGCACCACTACAAGTGAGACAAACGAAACCAACACAATAAGGAAATGGAGCAAGGGAGAGGACTCGCGTTGATCACGGCGCAGAGATACGACTATTCGTGCTTGATGGATGTCCGTGTTGCATCTGCAAAATTGAAGGCGCAATGGCCCGGGGCATGAACTCGCAATGCTCCGCTATGTGCTGCCAATGAGGTGTCTCTTAGATTCAGGGAGAAAAGTTAAAAAAGAGGCCCAAATAGGTCCCTCCTTTCTTCGACTGTGTTGATTTGATACTCGATTCTTTTTTGGAATGATTTGCAGACCAACATCTAAAGCTCGCGTGAACCGGCCCCATCCAATCTGCGGGGCAGGTTTTGTTAGGAAGCCTCGCAATTTGACCCGGCTTCAGCATTTAAGTGTTAATAAAAATATCATTAAAATGACTGCACCTTCCTCGCAAAAAGTCAGCATTCAACATTGGATCCAAAATAGGCCATTCAGTCTGTGAATTTCAATAAAATTTGGTTATGCTATCTCACAAAGTTAGGCTTCAATTGTTCGGTCACGTCTGAAAATATTCTCATTTCCAACAAAATTATTGCTGAATGGATCTTCCTGCCGTATATACCTGATGCATTTAATTGATTTGTTCCTATCTCTTTTTTTTACTTGCCCTACTAAACACCTTGTCCTTTGCTAGACTCAACACTCTTTTTCCCTCTCTCTCTCCTTCAAAATTTCACCTTGTACTAACTAGATTGCATGTTTCATTTTCCAATCGAGGAAGCTAAAAAGATCTTTCCAGCTGTCATGTTTCTTGGGTTCATCATTTTCAGACTTTTAGTGTTTAAAAGCAGTATTTTAGGTGGCCAGATCTGCCTCAGAATCTCTAGAAATAACGGAGCTTGGATGCGTCTGGTAGCTGTGATTTGTTCTCTTTTTTTTCGTTTCACAAGTCCATCGGTTACTTTAACACGCTCAATTTTAAAAAATTTTCTCTGGGGGTGCATCCCCCGTGAAATATCATACGACACCCCCTTAACCGGCCAAGGGTCCACGCTCTTAGATGTGAGCCAGTCCGTCCATGCGAGGAACGTTTAATTTTACGAGGGAACTGGTGTCCGATAGAAATGAATAAGGTAATTTTTGGATCGAGTAATACAAAAGGATACAGGTTATTGCACGTCCAACGAATGTCTCTCACTTTTTCTAATAACAATTTTTCTCCAGTCAAATGACATAATGCGCTTGTAAAGCCCCAAGTGGAACGCATCATTTTGTTTTTCGTCCGAAAGAACGGAAAAATTATTTTATCTAGGTCCTTAATGGAGGACCTTCCACTAACTATATGTTTGCTGCTAGATCAGAGAATGGCCGTGTTTTTTTTTTTATATATACTTCTGACCAATATTTTGGAAATCCGAAGGTTTATACAAATGCGTATTTTTGGCATCTGAATAAGGGTTTTTTTTGTTGCAAACTCGATCTTTCGGAAAATTAGTGGGTTGTGGAAAATACAAAGGTCGATTCGGGGTCAGAAGCAAAAAATAAGATATAGTAGCTCAATTATAGCTATCTGAATAAAATGATTTTTTGTCCTTCCGGACTCAAAACAACGGATCAGTTTTATATATGATTCGTGGGTGGATAATGCCATTTTGACCGGAAAACTCTCATCAGAAAAAGGGAGACATGTTTTTTGGACATGCGGTATGCAATACATGTCTGGCTAGTGTCTATGTATCCTTGGCCCCTAAATTCAAGAATTACTTCGGTTTATCTCGATCATGCATCAATTTCCAGAAAATCAAATTTTCCTTGGAAAATTCATTTTTAAATAATCCCAATTTGCCTGGAAAATGGCAGAGACAGGGACAAACCGAGGTCATACTTGGACCCAGGGCTGAATATTACACGAGAATTCGCTAATGAAGCATTCATTTTTTTTTTCGGTGTATACTTGTGTAATCTTTCATATTCAACAGCGGACCAGTTTTGCGTCAATTTCAAACTTCCTGCGCGAAGAAGCATATCTTGAATTAAGAAGTCCTTTGGAACAAGGGTGTGTGCTCAAAAAGGTAGTTCCGCGGAAATCGCATTTGAAAGTTCAGAAGTGCATAGCGTTGGTACTACACTGTTAAAAAAAAACGGAGTGAGACTCAGCACAAGCGCGAGTAAGAACGGGCCCTCACTTCGCCGGACCGAGGAGTCACTCCGACGGAGAATCGGCTGGACGGATTTTGGGTGCCGTGCATAGAAATCACTCCGCCGCCGGACGGATTCGCGGGAGCCGCAAATTAGGGGTTCGCAGCTAGGGGATGGTGGAAAGGGGTTAATTGTGGAAATAATTTTTGAAACCATGAAAAATAAAAATAATGAAACCATTGGTACGTGATTTAAGCGATTTTGAAGGATAGAAATTTTCTACCTACCTTAGGAATTGAACCCGGGACCTACTTAACACTAACCGACGACCCTACCGATTGAGCTATAGCGAACGATGCATGAATGTGACGCAAAAACGGTATTTAACGTCGATTTGAACGGGCCGCTAAGATATTTTCAATCTACCTGGATTTGTCCGTGTATTTAGTTTACTTTACTATATTTTTTAACTATATTTTATCGTTTTACTTTGTTTTATTTCCTTGTTGTCTCCATTTTTTCTTCACTTTATTTTATTTTTTCAAGCACTTCATTTTTTTTTCTTTAATTATTTACTTCTCATTCCTTTACTTTGTTTTATATTTACTGTGATTTCTTTTAATACTTCATCATAATTTTTGGACTTCACTTTACTCTTAAAATTCATTCTATTCTTTAACATCATTTAGTTGTTTCCCTTATTTTATTTTTTTCTTCATCTCCTTGCTCCCTCTAATTATTTACTTCACTATAGTCTTTGACTTCATTTGATCATATATTTGATTTACTTTATTTTATTTCTTATCTATTGTCTCTGTTATACCATAATTTCGACTATTCTATCATTTCCACTATTCTATTATTTTGTCTATTTTTTTCTCTTTAAATTTTTCATTTTCATTCTGAGAGTGGTAGGCTTAAAGGGGAGAAGAGACAGTATATAGCGCTAGTGCTAGGGAGAGAAGGTGCGCGTGACTCCGGGCCGTACTGCAGCTCCGGTGCGGAGTGCTTTGACTACTCATGCAGCGGGTCTCAGCACCTATACGCGCTGAACCGCACTCCCGTGTTCATTCTCACTCCGGATTTTCCGTCGGACGGAATCAACGATTTTTAACAGTGTAGCCAATATCTTCGCACGAAATTTAATTAGTTTGAAAGAACAAGTCTTTGAGAGTATACTTGCAAAAACGGAACATTGTGACTACATTCCCCTATGATCCCTACAAGATAACGTGGAACGTTGTGTAAAAAGGGTGGGGGGGGGGGGGGGGCACGACTTTTTAATACACTATGTATATTTCCTGAAACTAGGAAGAATCCAGTTTCAGAAAACGCGTTCTCCGGAAAAAGGGCGGATGCGCGCATACGCCTTTGTCCCAAAGAACTCCATGTAACCTGCCGCCACGGCGGTGTCTAGAAGAAAAAAATCAGTTGCACCTCATGAAATTTTAGCTCTATTAGTGACCGCGGTGTTGCGCTGTCAATTATGGGTTTGCACCTATAGATGCTTGTCTGAGGGATATTTTCTTGAAAAAGTAGCAGATTTGTCAATTGTTCATGTGCCTCCGTTTTCCTCGTTGGCATGAGATGAGATAGGTTCAGTCAGCACCCGATATCTCCGAAACGCGCCACACCGCGCTGCGCCTCGTCGCACAGTTTACATTTGATTTGGAGCGGCCTATGCGTGAAACTAAATTCGGCGATAGTACTATGTATAACTGTTAATTTAGTTGTGGCCAAAGTTTAGAGGGCGATCTCCGCGGAGTTTTTCCCTGGAATTGAGCTTCAAGGACTTATAGAATGACCAAGATATACACGAAAAAGTATAAAAATCAAACACTGATGAGCCCAGACGTTGACTCATGCAGTCGGCGCGAAACATCTCCGGGGTATGAAACCCGCGGTCACTCATAAAAAATACTTCGGAACGCTCGCCGATTTCATTCCGCTCATAAAACCCAGGTAGCCAGGTCACCGAGAGGTCGGCAATTATGACATTAATGAGAGCCTGAACATGCGTCGAGCTCGTAAAAACAGAACAGGGGAAAAAAAGTGGGGGGGGGGGCAACCCGAAAAGGCGCGGACCGCGGAAGGGTGAAGAAAACACGGCGGACAATACTGCCGTGCTAAGGAAAAACGCCGTATGAACATTCGAGAGTTGCCAAATTTCCTCCTATAAAATGTTAATTTTTGAGAAAAGTTATGAATATTTTTCCTTGAAATTTTCTGACAATTTAGATCAAATTTCGAACAAAATTATCTGAAAAATTGACAGAAAAATATTAAGAAATTTCTTATAAATTAGCGATTTTTCAACGGAAATTTGACAACGCCTGAAGGTTCATACGGCGTTTTTCCTTAGCACGGACAATACGGGGGCTTGTTTACACGGAAAGCGTGAGGCGTTCGATGACTGAAAATTGGTTACAATTTTATCGGGAGCCCGCGGAGGACGCCCGGCGGGGGGCCGTCATTTTACGAGATGCATGGCACTACCGGGGGGCGTCCCCTGGCTCCCCGAGGGGGAGTTATTTATCGGGTCGGAATGATCGGGAGATTTATCGCCTTTCCTATTATTGGTAGATTTTATTTGATTTTCTAGCAGTTATTAATTGTTTATAATTTGGTTCTGATAGATTTATGGGCCTTTAAATATTCATACGGGTTCCGTACGGCGCGGCTTAGCAATCCCGGCGTAGTGGACGCTGCCGAGTAATTTGTAATTCCAGGAGGTTTGAGACAAGCATTATGGAGTAGCGCGTCTCCTGTTTATGCCCCCTCCGCCCCCCACCTGAGGAGTCGTCTCCGAGCGGACATATACCCGGCTCGGTTCATGAAGTCCGGTGGTCACCTCTTCTTCGTATGTGGGTGATGTCTTGGAAAGCTGCTTACACGAAGAAAGAAAGTTTCAGTGCTAAAGTTTTTCCAGGGTGACTAGCATCAAGATTTGGGGTCAATCAGGATTTAATCCCGATTTCATTAGGATTTGAGGTAAAATCGGTCGTAAAATCAGGATTTGAGAAAAGTCGGCCGTCCGATCGGATTTTTTTATCGAGTTCAAGAAGTTATATTCGCCTCCGCAAAACATTACACTGGTAAAAAAACACATTGGATCTAGAGTCCAGACTCTTAAAAGCATCAACAAGAAAAAATACTCTTGATTCAATCAGATTTAAGCTTAAATCAAGAACCAAGCCTCTTAATTTGAGCGGATTTCCTTTTGATTTAAGCTTAAATCTGATTGAATCAAGAGTCCGTTTTCTTGTCAATGTTCAAGAGTCTGGACTCTAGATCCAATGTGTTTCTTTTTCCCAGTGCAGGATCTGGAAAAATTATGAAATCAGGATTTAGCAGTCAAGATTCAACAAAAATCAGGATTTCCCGAAATGAAAAAAAACTAGACTCTCTGTTTTCGGTTCTGCGGGTTGATAATTGAAATTCATAGACAAAGCTACAGACAAAGAGGATTAACTGAAAATGAATCGATCATATCGGTGAAAGTGGGTGGTTGCAATGGACAAAGGAAGTAAGTAATAGACTAACTTATGGCAACTCACGAGAGACTGTAGTTAGTCCATAATGTTCCCCCTTAGTCAATGACGACCACCCGTTTCAACCAATAGAATCGCCCCATGTTCCCTTTGTCATATTTGTCTATCAATTTCAATAATCAGCCGGGAGGCAATTGAAGTTCTCGGTCATAGAGACCAACCATCGGTTTTAAGCGGACCAGGATTCGGTTCATAAAATTTTGGTCATCGAAACCGAAATCCTGGGTGTTCAAAGTAAATCGAAGTTTACAGGCCGAGGATCGTCGATTTCTCGGTCTAGAATTACTGTGCACGAAATCGTAATAAATTGTGGATTCCGAACGAGACTCCACAGTAATTAATATTCAGCGTAGTAGAGCTACATGAAAGCGAGTGTGGTGGGGTTGGGGTGTTTCTACCCCTGCGGGAGAGGGAGGGGGTGCTCAAATATTTGTTCGAGGTGTGAGCGGGGTGGCGGCAATCGTCGTCGATCAAGCGAACACCGAAGATGACAACAGCCATAAGTGATAGACAATATAGGTTCCCACCACCGATTCGCGGTGCGAGAGCCCCCCCCCCCCCCCCCTATCTCACCTCGGGGCCTACCCTCCGCGACATGAATCGAGAGGTGATACCCGGAGACCCTGTTGTCTTTCTCACCAATGGTGCCGCTTTTGCGTTTTAGATTTGTCGCAGGCAAATAGTCAAATTAGGCATAATTGCCCAACCAGAAAGTTATATTTGAACGGTTTATGAAATTTTGTAAATTTATGACGTAAAGCTCACGAGTTTTCGAAATTTTGGAAAAAATGACTCATCGAATCTACGAACTTTCCTTGAGCCTTCCTCTTCAAATGCTCCTATCAAATGCCTAAGCAGATAGTTAAGAGATAAACTAATGACACCAATCGTCGTCTCCCAAACGAAGAACGTAACTTAATTTCAATTTGTAAAAGTTCCATTCACAAATTTTACTCCGCTCTTTTTTCTTCTTTGTTTTACATAACAACGCGTTGACACCACTATTCGCGTTCTTCGAATGCGCGTGCTGCATGTCGAAAATTGAAGGCGTTTCTCATAACGCCGCCTTAATACAACTAGCAACGAAATTAGAGGTCTCATATCTAACGGCGCGTTGATACCACTATTCGTGGTCTACGGATGTGCGAGTTGCGTATCAAAAATTGAAGGCGTTTGTCATAACGACGCCGTGATGCAGTTGGCTCCAGCTGGATCACCGCATTTCTGCCAATGAGTTGGACTACATTTCGCAAAAAGGAACTACAATTTCTGGCTCATCCGTGAAAGCACCTATCTAGCTATCTGCATAGCGAAACTAATGTCACATACATTGTTTCTTAAATGAGCCAGAAAAAGTAGTTCCGTATGGCAGAATGAAGTCTAGTTATTGTATACATTTGGGCGCCGCTTACAAAACGTAGTTGCCTTGAAGCGAACATACCTTTCTTTCCCCACCTAACTTTTGACTTCTGAATTTTAGCGTCACATATTTTATGAACCCAAACAATTTTTGAACCAGAGAAGCTCTAAGGGAGAAAATCTTTGTCTCGTGAAAGATTTTTGAAAATCGAACACGCCCATTATCTGACGAGAAAAAACACTAAGAAATCGCCGGAACTATATGTATGTAACAAGGTGGTGAAATGATGCTGGGTCCACACCATTTCGCGGGAAAAATACTGTCAAAAAGTTCCTAAAATTTCAAGTTTTCCTTTTTTTGTCATGAGAGTTGTACAGCAGCAACGGTTGATTGCGTGAGGATCACACTTTTGTGTCATGCCTCGCGTCATTTTCATGTTTACATTTCGATGTCGTCTTGGATTTTGCGGGATTCTAAGTTGGGTTCTGACGAGTGTAAGCTACGGATGAGGTCTAAAATAGGTTAAACAACTGAAAAAGGCTCAAAAAGTTTGGCTCTAATTGAAATTTTGGAACTTTTTGGCATTTTCGCATGGAATGGTGTGAAGCGAGCACCATTTCACCACGTTGTCCCATTATTTAATTCATTCTATTTTACAATCATTCTTATGGAGTTAGAACTCATCAGAAAACGGATTGATTTCAATATCGGTCGACTCCTTTGGCGGAATTTTCGTTATTTTTCAATTAGTGGAACGTTAGAGCCTTTACGAAACAGAAATTTGCATCTAACAGCTTCTTTCTCAAGTCTCGCAGAATGAAAGAACGAGAAAAATATGGAGGGTGATAAAATCCCGCGGTGACCGTATTCATATTCTTTTCAACCCGTTCCTTTCAGGAAGCAAAGATGAATACGAAGACACGAAGAGTATCTAGATCTGCCAACGCTGGGAGCTGTCTCTTGATTGATAGGAGCCCATTAATGCTCCGCTTTGAGTTTAATTAATTATCGAGCTATCAATGTCAACCCTTTTTCACCTTATCAGCGCGGCGTCCTCCGAAGCTCAACCCTCTCTTTGAGGGGTTGGACAGGGAGGGTGGGGGAGGATATCGATGATATCTCCGAGAATGTCCCGAAAAGATTTGCATTTTTAATTTCTTTTCTTACCCGCGGCCCAGAGCGAGGGTTCTAGTTAGAAGTCTCGAAGGCTGAAGTCTCTCTTCCTCAGCTTCGGATCAGCTTCTTTCGCCATTTTTATTGTTTGTTTTTAATTTGGTTTAATCGTGGGGTTTTCGCCTAATTAACCACGGAATCCTGCGCTTGAATTGAGGTGACGCACAATTTATTGCGAGGCGCGAATGACCGATTATCGATATTTCCCCATTTGAAGCTGTGGCGAAGAATCGATTATCAAGGTTTCCGTCGCGAGTACCCTGTTTATCGATCCTTTTCCATAGGTTTAAATGGGAAATCCATCGATGTATCGGGAAGCACGCCATGCCACTGGTGACGTATGATGGCTGAGTCAATCGCGCGGATGCCAGTCGACCACACTGGGTCGCGCCTGTTTAAATCCTTGTAAACAATCGAATATATTCGATATTACGTCGAAAGTCGATTGTTCTAGATGGATTTAAGTGATGGAAAACTATATCACCAACTTGTAGTATTGCAACTGCAAGTAATCAATAGAGTTGAAAATGTTTGTCATCTTCAAAACTTGACGTTTAGTAACTAAAATTAGCGTCATAAACGGGGCAGCGGATTCAAATCTTGCGTGGTATCCAGGAGTATAACTTTGGAAATTTATCCTTTCCACGAATATCAATGATCCGATTTGCCACTGCAAGAGATCCAAAGGGCTATAAAGACATACCGTCCGTTCCGGGCTCAGAGGCAGAAAGTTCCGGGTGTTGGAGCCGTAGCCACGATTGCTCCGGGTGCTACGCTCGGAACTTTCGGCCTCTGAGCCCGAAACGCGGACACTATGCCTATATGACCTGTAAGTACGGTTTTTACGGCCGTATTTTTTTTTTCAGTGTAGAATCCTTCCCTTTTGCCCTCTCTGTCTACACGTTTGTCTATGAATTTCAAGTTCCGGGTGTTGGAGCCGTAGCCACGATTGCTCCGGGTGCTACGCCCGGAACTTCCGGCCTCTGAGCCCGAAACGCGGACGTTATGTATATATGACCTGTAAGTACGGTTCCCACGGCCGTAGTTTTTTTTTCAGTGTAGAATCCTTCCCTTTTGTCTTCTCTGTCTATACGTTTGTCTATCAATTTCAACAATCAGTCGGCTGCACCTCAGAAAATGGGACTTCACCTTGGGTGCGTTTCAGTGTAGAATCCTTCCCTTTTGCCCTCTCTGTCTATACGTTTGTCTATCAATTTCAATGATCGGTCGGCTGCACCTCGAAAAATGGGACTTCACCTTGGGTGCGAGTGGGTAGCGATAGAGCCTGTGGCGGCTGCCGGAGGTATTCCCGTCCGGAATCTAGATTTTGCGGGCCGTCGGCGGGTGATATATGTGCCCTCGGCCGGGTGTAATTGTAATGTTTTCATACTTAATAACAAGTGGTCGAGCGGTGGCCGGCCCCGTGGGTGTCCCCGGCTCCTCCGGGCCCCTCGCCCGGCGCGTCCCGTCGCCCGAGCCGGGCCCGCACAATGCCGCGCAGGATTATCCTCTCCGCACTTAGCCCGGCTCCCTGGCTCAGTGTCAACTCCAGGCTTTTATGCAAGGACCATCCGTCTCCGGGAGGAAACCGTGTATTATTGGACCGCGCGCCTCGCCAACTCTCCCGGCAAGTCCGCTCGGATGTCGATACCATTTGCGATTTTGCAACCTGGCAACACTTCCCCTCCCCACTGGAAAAAAAAACACATTGGATCATGAGTCCAGAATCTTGAAAACATTGACAAGAAAAAATACTCTTGATTCAATCGGATTTTCGCTAGAGTCAAAACAGTGCAGCCGGCGTTAAACGTACATTAGCGCCTGCAAGACTGAAGGAATACCTCACGCATTGCGCCAAACAGTGCGGTCGGCGCACAGCCCATATCAGCGCCTACAAGACTGCATGAATACTTCTCGCATTGCGTCAAACGCAGTGCAGTCGGTTGGTTGGCCTGAAACGCATATTTCAGCGCGTACACTGGGGAAAAAAACGCATTGGATCTAGAGTCTAGACTCTTGAAAACATTGACAAGAAAAAATACTCTTGATTCAATCGGATTTTTGCTTGAATCAAAACGAAATCCGCTCAAATTTAGAGGCTGGGTGCTTGATTTAAGCTAGATTCTGATTGAATCAAGAGTACTTTTTCTTGTCGATGTTTTCAAGCGTCTGGACTCTAGATCCAATGTGTTTCTTTTTCCAGTGGCCTTTTTTAATTCCATTAATATCGATTTTAAGTGAGGCAAGCTGCCTCTCCATGAATCGACTGTTTTACATACTTATAACTGAACTTATTTCTGTCAAACGGAACTATGTGCATTATGACGTGGGACCTGTTATGCATATATTCTTATAAGTCTCAGGGCTCATGTCTTGATGCATATAGTTCCGTTTGACAGAAATACGTCCAACTGTCTATGGTATAGTGTTAATTATCCGTAACAGCATATTATTCGGGTTTTTAAAAATAGAATCTTACCTCTGTGACGTGATTTTGAAAATTTCCATTAGTTATTTTCTTTTTTTAAACCACTGATTCCCAAAAATTTAGAAGTTGGAAAAAAATTGGCACTCTAAGTTTTTTATGCAAGCTACAAAATAGATCAGTATCCCCCGAAATACAAGGTCCAAAAGTAATTCATGCAATAGAGGGTTAGATGGGGATGAGGCAGTGTTCCCAACTTGCGACATCGCCACTGGTCGAGCCTAATATTCTGAGTCTTTTCTGAAGGGGCCTTTCTCGTCAAGGAGACCCGTATGGCCTATGGTCAGCGACAAGGAAGTTTTTAAAAGTTTTTTTAACGTAAAATTTCAAGAAAAAACCAGAAAGTTCATTATAAGTTTCAAATTTATTTGAATCTTTGATGTGTATTGTAGCTGTGACCTCTTTCACCGCTACCGATGGAGTTAATCAATACACATCTTTTCTCTGTGACGTAGCACTAATCACGTCTACGCGGCATGGTGGCGCAACGAAGGAATAAGGATCACCGATTGAATCTGTGCCGTCGTGCTAAGGAAAAACGCCGTATTAACCTTCGGATGTTGCCAAATTTCCGTTTATAAAAAAAACTCATTTACTGGGAAACCTGTGAATATTTTTCTTGCAATTTTTCAGACCATATTATTCGCGCTTTGATCTAAAATAACTGGCAATATCAAGGCAAAATATTAATAACTTACTTCCAAAATATATGTTTTATCAGAGGAAATTTGGCAACTCTCGCTTGTTCATACGGTGTTTTTCTTTAGGACGGCAGTGCAGGACTCGGAGGCACAGGATCCCAAGTGGAGTGGAGCCGAGATGGGATCTCCGTGTGGGGCCTGAGTCCTGTCTCTAATGACACATATTACTTGATAGTTTTGATGAAAGAGCGGCCACAACTTGCTATCAGCGTCTCGATTTTCCTTTTACCTTTGATTCATATGTTTCTGATATTTTCGTCTCCTCCGCTCGCCCTCCCCCCCCCCCCCCCCCCTTGCCATCAATCTTCGCCTCGCACTTCGGGTTGAACTCGCTCAGACTGTCCGTATGGTAGAATTCGAGTTGCCACTTCGGTCACGAAGCCGTTTCGGGTGCGAGAGTTATACCAGAATACTCCAGGATCAGGGATGCAGAGAGGCGTACTTAGGCTACCCTTTTTTACTTTCTAGCTCCCCCAGGGTAGAGAGGAAGTATTGTCATCCTCCAAGAAAAAAAAAAAAAAGTTGAAATTTCATCATTTCTGGACGTTTTAAGGTCCCAGGAGTCAAAACAACCATACTTGAAAAAATGTGTGTCCGTCCGTCCGACGTGCCCCAAATCTGTGTACAGCGATATCTCAGAATCTATCTGTTCGATTTCATTCAAAATTGGCACAGAACACCATATCTATGTCCTCCTTATTTTAAAAGGCTTTTCCATTTTAATTTCCTTTTACTCAAAAATGTGAATGAAAAGATTTTTAAATGGACTTTTCGTGAAAATCGATGCGACTTTGCGAAAAACACATGATTTTAACAGCAGTTTTGCGTGTAAAACGCGATCTTGTCTGCTTGCTCAATTTGTAAAACACACAAAATCGCGTTTAACGACGAAGTCCTTTTGGTTGACCTGGCACACTGAAAAAATACTTCAGCCCTGGGAGCCGTGCTTACGGGCTGTATAGACAAACAGCCCGGGTTCAAGGCTCAGAGGCCGAAAGGTCCGGGCGTAGCATTCGGAGTGATTGAAGCTGCGGCTCCAACATCCGGAACTTTCGGCCTTTGAGTCCGGAACGGACGGTATTTAGATATAGCTCGTAACTTGTTTCTCAGTGTGACACAAAAAAAGGAACACGAAGTAACATAGAGTGCCATGAAACAGGGAGATTTTTAACTGTGTAGTAGAGTGTCTTTTCGAAGGACACGGAGCCGTAAATATAGCACAAGACACCTGTTGAGCCCCTCTCGGTGGTTCGCGGAGCGCTCCCCGGTAATTAACGGGGATTGATCGTCGGAGCGACTTGGGGTCGGAGCTCGTCAAAAATTCGATCAATCCGCGGGCAATCTGTCCCCGGAGCGGGGCCGGGGCGGGGTATTCGAGTCATGCGGCGTCCCCGCAGACGGCCCGTCGGAGGGGTGGCGAAGAGACCTCGCGCCGAAAGCCAGGAATCCCGGGAATCCCGCCCGGAGATCCCGCGTGATTGATTCGTTTCGTCGATCCGATCGCGAGGTGTCCCTGTCCGCGCACCGCCACGCCGATAGGCACCTCGCCAATACTCCACGCCGACGTCCCGGCCGGGGAAAGAGCTAGATTTTTCACCGGGAAAGCTATGCAAGCGGCCCGATTATCCGTTCAGAAACTAACTTTGGACGGAACATCTGTTGAGTTATCGGTAGGTATCTTGACTGAAAAAAAAAAAAAAAAGAATCACAATATCAACCATACTCATGGCTGATTTTGGCGCCAGTTATAGGAGTAATTACACCAAAGGTCTGATTATTGAAATTGATAGACAAAGCTATAAACAAAGAAGACAACATGAGTATGGAGGGATCCTATTGGTGCATGGAAGCAAGTGCGGTTGCAATGGACAAAGGAGGTAGGCGATAGACTAACCAACCCACGGCAAGCCACGATAGAACCTATAGTTAATCCATCATTCTCTCCCTTCGTTTATAGGAACCACCCATTTCAACCAATAGCATCGCGTCGTGCTCCTATGTCTTCTTTGTCTATCGCGTTGTCTATCAATTTTAACAATCAGCCTGCTGCTTCCACTAATAAGATCGCTGAATTTTCCCTTCGTTTCCTCTTTGTCTATCTCTTTGTCTATTAATTTCAACAATCAGCCCGCTGCTTCTAATGTTAGGATCGCTGAATTTTCCCTTCGCATCCACCTTGTCTATAGCTTTGTCTATTAATTTCAACAATCAGCCCGCTGCTACCACCAATAGGATCGCTGAATTTTACCTTCGGATCCTCTTTGTCTATCGCTTTGTCTATCAATTCCAACAATCAGCCCGCTGCTTCCAATATTAGGACCGCTGAATTTTCCCTTCGGTTCATCTTTGTCTATTGTTCTGTCTATCAAGTAAATAATCAGGCCGTAGGACCCGCCACGATCAGAAGCCGTAGTATCGGCGCGGCTCGAGATGAAGAACGAGCCGCAAATCAATTATTTTCCTCCGGTGCGGCGGCGGGCCGGATCCTGAAATCAAATATTTGATTCCATCAGTCTCGCGGTTTGGGCTGATGCCGAAGAGCAGGAGCGTCATCACTTTGCGATTTCATTTGAATCCAATTGCTCCGGAGGATCCGATCTCGGGATCCAATCCCGCTACCGTTTCATGTTTGATTTCTCGCGGTTTCTCCGAGGCGGGGCTCGATTAGGACGGAGGCCCGCCAGCGGCAACTCCCGAGTCCGACCTCAGGTCGGGCCGTCGCCGGAGCGCTATTGGTCGCCATCGGTCGGCGCTCACTTTTTCGCGCCGTTGCAAAATAGTTCGTTTCGTGCGTCCTGCCCCGATTGAGCACGGGGGAGAATGGAGATGTTGCATGATGTTGGTATGAGGGATTTGCAATTTGACCATTGATTTTTATGTAAGAGTTCGCGAGAAACACGATGGTGCCACTGGTTTTCTCTGAAATCATCTCCTAAGCTCCAACTACTGACGCCTACAAACCTAAGGGGATACTTCACGCATTGCGCAATGCTTGAAGTATCCCTTTAGGTTTGTAGGCGTCGGTGCGCGTTTCGAGCTGGCAGCAGCAAGCACACCGCGCCGCGCCGCAACAGCGTGCCATAATATTGCCTACAATTAATGGGGTACGGGTGTTAAAATATTGGCAATTTGACATCAAATACATTAGCGACTCAAAAAAACATCAGTTATACGAAACTTTCGTGATCTTTCAGTCATTATCCTACTTATCTCTTCCTATTCTTGAGTTTTGGATCATAGTGCACTCATGAAATGGAGATGTTGCATGTGTGAGGAATTTGCGATTTCACTACTGATTCTTATGTAAAAGTTCGCAAAAAACACGATGGTGCCACTGGCTTTCTCTGATATCCACTCCCAAGCTCAAAAAAAGCTCTCAAGTTCAGGCCAAAATGGAGGGGATATCCTACGCTATCCTGAGAGTCCACCTCTACATCAAGACAATCTCTCCATGCAAAGATAGGGAGCAAACACATTAGCAAGGTTTTCGTGTTCTCAGTATTCAAGTCCCCAAATAAAGTGGCAGCCCTGTCAATGTATTTGCTCCCTATCTTTGCATGGAGAGTTTGTCTTGATGTAGAGGTGAACTCTCAGGATAGCGTGGGATATCCCCTAATTTTGGCCTCAACTCGAGAGCTTTTTTGAGCTTGGGAGTGGATATCAGAGAAAACCAGTGGCACCATCGTGTTTCTCCCGAACTTTTACATAAGAATCAGTAGTGAAATCGCAAATTCCTCACACATGCAACATCTCCATTTCTTGAGTGCACTATGGTCCAAAACTCTAGAATAGGAAGAGATAAGTCGTATAATGACTGAAAGATCACGAAATTTTCGTTACTGATGTTTTTTTGAGTCGCTAATGAATTTGACGTCAAATTGCCAATATTTTAACGCCCGTACCTTTTAATAGTAGGCAAGTTTATGGTACGCTGCAGCCGCTGCGGCGCAGCGCGATGCGGCGTGCTTGCCGCTGCCAGTTCGAGATGCGCACCAACGACTAATTTTTTTTTTTTTTTAAATTTATTTTTTATAATTTTTGACTTTAAAAATTATTCACTGGTCGTGTGAGTTAAAAAGTGAACTCTCAACGCTAGATGAAGTGTAATAACGAAAGGCAGGTCGTGAGCCATGCGCGCTGCGGACGGCGCAAGGCGGCTCATGAAATTCTCCCCTGAGCTCTGTCGGTCCTGCCCACCTACAAAATAGAGGCTCCAAAGAGGCTCATCGATGGGATTGTTGGTTGCCTTTCAAAGATCGTCGATCCGAAGATCTTTAAGGGAAATCTCGCTTTTGGGACAAATCAAAGATCAAATTTTGAGATTTTCAATGAATTTCGCGCAGAAATGGCTGATAAATTAAATGATTAGCGCCAGTTTGAAGGTCCCAGTTTGTAGGTGGACTGGACGCCTTGAAGTCGCGGGTATGGGCCTGTTCCAAACTTCAGGTGCAGCAAAATGGAGAGATGTTCCTTTTAGTAAGTGGCTCAAAAATGTCGATGAGCGCATCGGAAAAGTCTACTTCTCCTTTTACACTCCTCACTTCACAATCTGCGTTTCAAATATGCGTTTTTTTAGCTTCCCGCTACAGAAACGATACTATACGGCCGGCACAGGTGAACATTTCACAAGAGGAATCGTGCCATCCCTTGCGCACCCGGCACTAGGATGTTACGCAATATTCAACATGGCTGACGTTTCCGCGCGTTAATCGTGAGGAAGCACCGTGTTCTTCATCACCGCAAGGAGCATGGGAAGAAAACACGCCGATTTATAAAATCCTGTTTCGTCACGTGTTTTGGTGAGTGGCGTTGTGTCGGCCATGTGTTCTAATTACTATCATATTCCCAACACGTTTAGGGTTGTAGAGGGTGTGCTTAAAAATCGACTCCTGCGAGAGTGTTCCCCATCTATATATTTAATATCCTAAGGCCTTTTTTGGCCTCCAACAGTTTGTGCTAATTCGATCTCGGAAACTACTGGACCGATTTTCCTCGGATTTGTTTTAAATGAAAGCTCTTACGCTGTAGACGTGCCAACATCCCTTGGTTTTTCGATTTGCGCGACCGACGTTGCAAAATTTACCTCGATTTGATAACGACATATTTGCATTTTTGACGCTGGACAGTTTGTGCTAATTCGATCTCGGAAACTACTGGACCGATTTTCCTCGGATTTGTTTTAAATTAAAGCTCTTAGGCTGTAGACGTGCCAACATCCCTTCGTTTTTCGATTTGCGCGACCGACGTTGCAAAATTTACCTCGATTTGATAACGACATATTTGCATTTTTGACGCTGGACAGTTTGTGCTAATTCGATCTCAGAAACTACTCGACCGATTTTCCTCGGATTTGTTTTAAATGAAAGCTCATAGGGTCTAGATGTGCCAAGACCCCTTCGTTTTTCGATTTGCGCGACCGAAGTTGCAAAATTTACCTCGATTTGATAACGACATATTTGCGTTTTTGACGCTGGACGAGTCATATGGTTGGGGGACCTCCCACCCTCTGATTTTCCGTTTCCCTCTCCACGTAAACCCATCCCTACCTGCTCACAACACGTGTCACCCTTCTACCCTGGCATGGGTCCTACGGCAGTTTCACTAATGTCGGGGGTCGGCTCATGTCTTCTTCCAAGAGAATTGGTGATTTATCTTCACCCTTTCGCACCGTTACATTTTCAAAAAGTGTTCTGATTTTCTTTTCCAGGAGTGTTATTTATTTTTCAAGGTTGTTTCTTTTTCTAAAAGTGGGTAATTTTTAGTTTCCTATTCTTTGTTTTTGAATTTATCATTTTGCCTCCAGGAAGTCCTCTAAGCACTGATAGTAGCAAAATTTGGCTCGCGAAGCGAGCCAACAGTTACTCGCGGAGCGAGTAACTGGGGGTCCAGGGGGCTTGCCCCCGGCTAGCGGCGCTAGCGAGCGTAGCGAGCTGAAGCAGCTAGTCCTGTTAAACTCTCCCATTGCGTGGCAACCCAGGATTCCTACTGCAATCGGATAAATTACAAATCACAATTACTCTAGGCCCAAGACGGAGGCCTATCCACTATTGAGTCATCAATGGCTCGAAGATTTAAATATTTTAATTCGCCTCTCCCACCGGTATCTTAGATCTTGGTTCCGACGAGTCTATGGTCTCATTAAAAAAATAATTTGACATCGGTTCCTCCGTTGTGCCGAGATGCTGAGAGTCTATCCAGCCAAGTTTGCGGTTACCGCAGCATCGCCAACTTCCAGCTACCGGGCACTGTTGCGCAGCTCCAGAATGAAAGCCTGAACAAAATTTGAATTAGTGCACCATGCATGGTACATGTTTTCCATCATATTTGTGCAAAGGGGATTAACTTCATATGAGGGGCTTGGAGGACAAGGCGCATTTGTATAGGTTTTGAAAGTAAGTATTGAGATATTAACGATTTCAAGTAAAACTAGTCTTAATGCATATTCTGTGAAAAAAACGCAATATTTTTCAGCATCAATAAGTCAGTTTGAACTTTCTTTCCGCATAGTCGCAAGTTTTTATGCATATTACACTGGAAAGAAATGAAACTTTAGTCGTAGTTTTCTCTGTTTAAAATGGTGTAAAAAGCATTGAGAGTTAGAGCTGGCAAGAATGTCGGCTTCATAGTGTAACCGCACAGTCGCGTAATCATGAATATTAGTTTTCAGTTTTCCACTGATTAGTTCCCGCTGTTTTTCTTGAATGTTGGACTGTTGGAGGTATTCTATGGGAGAAAGGAGTAATTCAGTAGCGCTACCTTAAATGTACTACCATCTTTCATCACCAACAGGAAAGAAATTCGCAATGAAAAAAGGGAAGAGGTCTCTCTTGTAGTATTGATACCTATCTAAAAAGGCATGCATATTAAAAAAAAACCATTATTTTAACGGGACGATATTGCATCCGGTGTTGTCTGTAATCGTAAATTTGACGGTCTAAGGTACCGGGACCGCAAAGAAGCATAACATTAAGAAAAAAAGAAAAAATGCAAAATTGAGCTATCGGTGCCAAAGCCAAATAGGTGTGTTTTACGAACATTTTGGAACAAATCGTCAAAAAATGTCAAATCAAATGGGTTGTTTTTCCTTGAAGAAATAAAATAGGAGCAGACATTCTGAAACAACACTGGAAAAAAAAAAAAACATATTGGATCTAGAGTCCAGACTCTTGAAAACATTGACAAGAGAAAATACTCTTGATTCAATCGAACTTTTGCTTGAATCAAAACGAAATCCGCTAAAATTAAGAGGCTTGGTTCTTGATTTAAGCAAGATTCTGATTGAATCAAGAGTACTTTTTCTTGTGGATGTTTTTAAAAGTCTGGACCCAAGATCAAATGTGTTTTTTTTTTTTTTTTTTTTCCAGTGAATGGAAATGCGTCGTTTTCCACTTTGACCATCGTTATGACTTCCTAAAAAAATGATCTATTCAAGGAACGGCTTTAAATGATTATTACGACGACTTTCATCGGCAAGTGACGAAAATCCCGTGCCGTGGTCGGTGATAGCCGCGACCCTGACAATGAGTTCAATACCTTGTTTTACAGTGACACGGCCGGGACCATCGCGTGTCAACATGATGTCATTCCGGATGATGACTGATCCAAATCCGAGCCTGTCGCGACGAGCCGCTGTTTATCTTCGATGACTTTTGAAACCTTTCAATAGGTTCATCCCAGACATCGCCGTCTCAAGCCGCACCCGGAGACAACTCCGTCCCTTTGTCTCTCTGACATAAGGGCTTAACTACAATCCGCAGTGAACCCTGTCGACCCGTATTATGCCATGCTTTTCGAGGCTCATATCAATTTTTCGTTGTGCTTTTTTGTTCTTAGTCTTCGATTTCCAGGATTGGAGACAGTTTCGTCGTCGCGAGTCGCGATGCTGATCGTCGTGGAGTCATCAAGAGTCGTCCCAACTCGAGTTGAGGATTGTTTGCGTCTCGATTTGAGCTTATTACAAGTTTTTTTTTTTTTTTTTTTTTTTTTTTTTTTTTTTTTTTCGAACAAAGGACAGTGCTCGAGTCTTGAGCAGCGTTGTCGAATCGAGAGATCAGAATATGGGCCTTTTCTTCGATTCCTTGAAATTAATGGTGAACTATAGTATAGAAGTAGGTTACAATCGACCAGTGCTAATGAAGCGGGCATTTGGATTCATTTTGAAATACTTTGAAGGGAAAAAATAAGATTTACATATGTTTGAAAAACATTTGTGCGCAACTTTACGTTATCGTTTGTGCATCTAAGATTCCAACACTTCTCACAATCAGTGTTTGAATTCATTTTATTTTTTTATTTTATTTTCTTTTATTTTTCATATATGTTTATCTTTTTTGGTTAACAAATAGTCATGAAAAAAATTGAAAAGGGTTCAAAATCTTCAATAGAGAAAAAATTGAAAAGTAATTAATATAGGGCAAAAAATTTAAGAAAACATTGAGAAAGAAAGCAATAACTTGCAAAATATGAACTGTAAATGTACGTCAGTCTCGTCAGTGCTATATTTATTGGAGCGATTTTCCAACGATGCGGTATAGCATGGCGTCACCAAATGAACCTTTTTGCCCGAGACATTGAGTTTGAAGAGCCCTTGATCATCAAACTAACATTTTGAGAGGAGCTCATACTGAGAGCCCAGTTTATTTCAAAACACAAATAACTCGTGTTTTCAAAAATTGCTTGTTTGCCCAATTATTATGACCATGCTTTTGTCAACCTTATTACTGTCATTTAACGCTCCGCCCGCTGTGGGAAAAGAATTAGAAATCCTGGGTTGATTGTCATTCTGGGTCGTATCCTACTCCGTAAAGGCATCAGTGCAATCCCGAATTAGGCCTACTTCGGTTGGTTCAGTGGTTGGCACAACTAACTACTGAACTAAAAGGTCCCGGGTTCGAATTCCGGCCAGGGTGACAATATTGGATGGTCTTGCATGTTCTCTCTGTGGAAGGGCATAGATGCTCGTTATTTTTGATGTATTCTTCTTATTTTCTCCTCAATTTCGTCTGTTGCGCTCTTGTTGGAGTAAGATGACATTTAAATTAGTTGAAATCATGAATTATAAAGAAAGGAAGAAACAAAAAAACAAGCGGGAATGCTCTATACTACGTTCAATTTAGAGAAGCGTTCTGCTGTTTTCTATGTTAGGTGCGTTTTTTAGTTCCCCGAAGATCAACACCGTTGAGACGAAAGAACTCGCTCAACAAAATTTCAACTATCAATTTTGAGGAAACCACTTTACCGCTGAAAAATTAAATTACAGAAAAACGATTATCCTCCTCCGTGCTTTGAAAGAAGCAAAAAATAAAGTTATCACATATTAATCTATTTTAAATATATCAGACCCCTCTACGCCATTCTGTTGTTGAGCTGGTGCGCCATTTGAACGCATTACCGCTAGTATACCTCCGTGCTAAGCAAGAACGCCGTAAATCCATCAAGATTTTCCCGCGTTTTTAGGAACTTCACACTTTATAAAATAAAAACCGTTTTACCTATGCACCTCAAATTTTGGAGTTCAGCTCTTGATAGCGTTTAAGAAAGAATTCTGTAAGAACATTGTCCCAAAATACACACGTTTTTTTTTGCTATGATACATTGTTTCCAAAAAATGTAAAATGGCGTTTACGGCGTTTTTGCGTTGCACGACAGTACACTAGTTATAATTCTACAGGTAGGTTGAAATAAAAAATCGCTCCTTATCGGCTGGGCACTAAAATAAGTCTGAAGAATGATCGAAGCTCCACAATGACATGGAGGATAACTTCCATTGCTTTATTCTTTTCAGCCTCCTTAATTTCTGTGGAGTTATCAAGTAGGGCTACTGCCTCACTATTAGGGTCAAGGTGTAGCCGTTCTTCGTATCTTGAAGATAGTTTGCAGACATAGTCACCCACAAACTCAAAGTCGAGATCTCGATGGGATAACAACATAAATGCATTCTATGCTGCCGTGCTAAGGAAAAATGCCGTATGAGCCTTCAGACGTTGCCACATTTCCTTTGACGAATCGCTAATTTTCAAGAAAATTTGTGACTATTTTTCTTCCAATTTCTCGGGCAATTTTACTTGTAATTTGATCTAAAAAGTCTGAGAATTTCAAGGAAAAATATCGACAATTTCCCTCAAAAATGAACATTTTATCGGAGAATATTTGGACTGCATTTTGCAATTTGGACCTATAAATTCTGGCTCATCTGAATAAACACTTGTGTGCATAGGGAAACTAACGGCTTATACGTTGCTCTTAAACCGGGGCGGAATTTATAGTTTCTAATTGCAAAATGTAGTCCATTTGGCAGCTCTCGAATGTTCATTCGGCGTTGCTCTTTAGCACGGGAGTATGGTAAGTTGTCGAAATGCATGGTGGTAAAAGGAAGACTGGTGTTTGTCAAGCTGACTGAGCATTGACCACCGAGCACTGACCACCTCGAAGGAGTGCGAGCGAGTCGGTGAGGCCCAGGCACTTGAGCCGAGCGCGTGCTAGGTTATTTACCCTTGATTAACCTTTTCAGGCGGCCAAACACCGTATAAATATCTATGACTGATTTACGGTCTCGGGCTAGGAGCAACTATTCAGCCAACATTAATTGTTACTTAGCGAACATTATTTTATTAGAATACAAACCTACGACAACAATTTTTCATTGATTTAACAGTTGACACCGGTTTTATGGCCGCATTAATCTTTTATCTCGCGACCCGGCCCGGGATGGCGGCTCGCGGATACAATGTTTTCTGAAATGCCAGTACCGAATCCCGGCCGGCCGGCGCTATCTTGAGCATTGTCGCCGAACAAATCATTTTTATTCCTCGGCCTTCTTCTTCTTCGCCTCCTTCGGCTTGTCCGCCAACAAATTGTGCGAATCATGACCGCGCTCACGTGACCACTCCGTTGTCACACCGAGAGGAAAACTCAGGCTCCTAAAATTTCATCGAATTTCAAGTCGTCAAGTTTCACGCGAAATATTTCCAAAAATTTGCCGAATACACGGAACATAATTAATCTGTTCCAAAATTTCAATATTTGGCCATTCAAAACCAAATCAATGAAAAATTGGGGGACTCCATATAGCCTAGAGGGTTTTTTGCCATCTAAGAGCCGTCGTAACTCAAGTTCTGCTGGTCGTAACTCAAGTTCTGCTAGTCGTAACTAAAAGATGAAATGAGGAGATTTGAAGACATGGCAAATAAGTGCAGTTTTTGCTATCTCGAAAAATACTTGTTTTAAGTTTCGAAATTTCATTGATCCCTCACAGCGACAAAAAAGTTCAAACTAACTTTTTGACGCATAAAAATTGGGATTAGGGAGCGACTATTTCACAGAATATACGTTCTAACTATCGTTTAATGATTTCAAAAGCATCTCAATTTAATGTTCTAAAAAAATTCAATAATGCTCCTCGTCCTCCAAAAATGTAATTATCATACCATAACACAATCGCATAATTCTTCATGCTTACCAATTTTTATGAAAATCTAAGACAGTCACAAAAAGCCATTGGCCGAATAAACATAGACTTTGTTAGACGTTGAAAAATTACCACAATCCTGCCGATATTGTTTGAGGGCATCCCATCACGTATGTTTCACGTACAAGACAAGACAAATAAATTAAAATCGAAAATTAAATGGGGGAAACTATTATTTGTGATGAAGTGTGTTTTATATAGATTCACGTGGGTTGTATATCCTACATATGAAATGTACCTTTTCTAAACCTTTCCTCGCCCTCTTTAAATTTAGTGGATATTTCCCTTGATTTTTGGGGGTATATAAAGGTTTCCCTATCAGGGAGGAGAGTCATTTCCGTGTCCACAGGATAGATTCAAGAGAAAATTAATGCAGTCGTAAAGATTCATTGAGAGGCTAAATTGGCAACACGGCGGTTCGGAGCACTTGGAAGACCAGCGCCTGGCGGGTCGGCCACCCTGCGTCACATGGAGGGCCCCCACTTAAGGTATATCACTCGGCTTGTCGCGCGGAGGCAATCCGTCTTTCT
The DNA here is from genome assembly GCF_918797505.1 of Bemisia tabaci. Classification (NCBI taxonomy): domain Eukaryota; kingdom Metazoa; phylum Arthropoda; class Insecta; order Hemiptera; family Aleyrodidae; genus Bemisia; species Bemisia tabaci. Next base: position 10,048,050 of record NC_092794.1, on the reverse strand, counting down.
CGACTCTTTAGCTCGCTTTTCACACGCTAAGTCACGACCATGTCCGACTAGGACCTCCTCGCGAGATCGCAAGTACCTGTGTTGGGACTACAACTTGGGTTTTTAGTCAACAGCCCAACACCCTGAGAAAGATCGGTCTCAGTTCTCAGCAGAAAGGAAGGAGGCAACTTCGGAAAGTCCCCAAAAAAGCCTTGATAGGTCTAAAAGTCCGGAAAAAATCAGTGGCGTATAGCGTGCTTTGCAACATACAAATTGATCTGTCATTTAAACCTATGGAAAAGGATCAATAAACAGGTAATAATCGATCCAATACTATAGCTTTAAATGGGGAAATATCGATGATCAATCGTTCTCGCCTCGCTACTGCTGTAGTTAGTCCACCATTTTTCCCCCGAGTCAAAAACACTTTCTTGGTGAAGGAGGTTCCGGATTGGGCCCCCCTGGCATAAAACGTAACGGCCCACCGCCCTGCCAAATCGTGGATTGAGGGAAGAAGGCAGGCATTAAGGAGATACAATTCGCCGAATTCGGCGTTTTTAGCAAGGTCCGTTGGTACCTTTACCATCTCACTTTTTTACCAATTATTGGTAATTTTACCAAGACAGACTGGTAAGCTTAACTAAAAACCGGTATTTTCACTGTTTTTTTTCAGGTAAGAATACCACTTTTATTGGTAATCAAATCTCGGTAACTTTGCCATTTTATCTCGATAATTCTACCACAGTCGTTAAAAAATATTGACGTTTTTACAAAGGTCCAGTAAAATTACCGAGAAAGTTCAATAATTTTACCCAATTCCATAAATGGTAATTTTACCAAGAAAAAACTGGGATCAAATAGAACCCTGAATTCTTGGTAATTTCACCCTTGTCTTAGTAAATACAGCGATATTTTTTTTTCAGTGTATCGCCGATGTTTCAGTTTTGAATTTGAGTGCGCAGCACAAACGACCTACAACGATGCTCCAGCGGAGACATTGACCAATTTCCATCAAAGATGCGTGTATCTCGACTCTCGCCCCCGTCATGATTCCCAAAGTTCTCGCGGAAAGTTCTTTAATGGCCCAGCGCACCTTTCGGGGCGGTCCGCGAGCAGGGTTCCTTCTCATGACACGAGTCGATAGCACGTGTGGAGAGGATCGGGAGTTTACCCTCGCGGGGGAGGGGCCGGGGAGAGGGGGAGGGGGGCGTTCTTAAATATGACTAATGAATTAGCGCGGTACTCGGGGATGATGGGATGAAGGCAACTAATTTCGGCGAAAAGTAAAAGTTTATTTCGATGCAAACGACACCGGGTAAAAGTTCGCCGACTCAAGATGTACGCGCACGTAGTGAACAGCCCCCTCTTCCACCGATGGCCTGCGCGATTGCCGCCTCGTGCCCTGAATAACTACCCTTAGTAGCCTTTGAGTAGAGTACCTGTATAGCGAGAGTATGGACAGATCGCTTCATGGAGGGCTTAGGGCCAAAAAGTGCAGCCACTCTTCTAACCAACTTCTAACGCACAAAATTTCACTGCCAGTCTGTAGATTCCAATTCTAACGAAGATGGCTAAAAAAGTACATAAATGAGCGTTCCTCCACAAAAATGAGTAAATTTTATGCAAAAACTAAGTCAAATACGTGCTTTATAAACGATGGCTCGTAACAATTGTATTAATAAATCGCACTGGATAATTGGAATTCATAGGTTGGCTGCATTTCTGGGCCCTAACTTTATTCGCGGAGGCATCGGTGAAGGCCTGATGGATTTTCGGAGTTTCACATCTGTCTATACTCTCGCTATACGGGTACTCTACCACTCAGTATACACCAGAGCACTTATATAAAAATAGTATGTGGGTATACATTACCAACTATATGAAAAAAAAGTCTTATTCGCCCGAAAAAAGGAGGGAAAAAAGGGAAGAAAGATAGGAGGAAGGGATGGAGGAAAGAAGAGGGAAGGACGCTTATTATTGGACGTACTTATGCTAAAAGGAACTATGGGGACTCATGGGGTTTGCGTGTAACATAGTTCCTTTTAGCGTAAATACATCCAATTGGTTAGTATTCGTGACGGAATTGGCTGAAACTATGCATATTTGATACTCTCAAATTTCGAACATTTTCTGTTGGACCCCCTTATGCCCCCCTCCGTTTGAATGCCTGAATACGCCTATGAATAACGTATGATCATTACAAGTATAGGTATTCCTAACTGATTTTAGCGCTAGCCGAAAGTATGGTTACACCACACTGAAAAAAATGGTTCTGTTTACAGGGCTCCTGCACTTCATTTGCAACAGTCACAGAAGCTTCCGTTATGAGGACAGAGTACTCTGTTCCCACGACCGAAGTTCTGTTCTCACAACAGAAAAATTCTGTAAGTGTAACAAAGAAACTGCAGGAGTCCTGTGAACAGAGGGTTCTGTCATCAGCACCATCTATTAGCGGCTCTGGTGCTTGCACTAGAGCTGCTATTCCGGACGGTCCCAGCTGGGGAGTATCATTGGACCATGTTACATTGGAGAGACCGCGCGTTGGTTAATGGGAATCGGCGCCATTTTCGGCTATGTTCCTTGTCATGACTTTATTTTATTGCATATTGTTTTATTTGTTAGCCAATGCTATGTTGTGTAGTGTATTTTTGGAATCATGGTGATACAGTCAATAATTCAAAACTTGTCTGTGCTTTAATCTTGTGATGGAAAAAATGTACTTTACGTTCAAAATTTGAAAATTTGAATTTTAAAGTTTTCGCGGTTAAGGAAGCTCCAACCACTGGGTTGGAGCTTCCTAGTCATATTACTCGATATCAGCTGATAGCAAACAAAGGTTACCAAGGAAACCGTAAACGTCTAAACAACTACCGTGGCCATCGGGGCGATTATTGAAATGACATCGACTCTATGTCGCCGCTTACGACAAGACATATAGCCCTATCTTAACCGTGTAATATATCGCAATTCGATATTCAAAACCATTACCTACAATTTCAGATATAAAAATGCAAATTTTTTGCAGCCTCGCTAAACGACTTATCAACCATGCATTCCAAAGTTTCTTATCACAGGGCTGTGAAAATATACAATCTAATAAATACAAAATAACCAAATATCTAAAAAGACAAAATTTCAGTTACAGTCAGTTTCAGTCTTATTGTTGCACAAACTAGTTATTTGACAAAAAAAGAAGATGATCACTCAATTGAAAGAAATTGGCGCCCAATCACAACGACAAGTTAAAAAAAATACTGTGGGAGAAATTTTTTAGGATGCGGACCTCCAAAGAGCCTTCAAAATTAAAAGTATACATCAAGTGATAGTGCCATGCATTCTGCATATCAAGGGCCAATACACATCTATACACCGGCTACGTAAATCTGCTAAGTTACAAAACATGAATCGACAGTTGTCGGATTGTACATCAGTGACAAAATGTGTCTAGGCCCTCATTCTTGACTACAACTACTGTCGCCAGAGCCGCTCTCCGACGCGAATGCGTTGGAGCTTCCTGCTTGTTTTTTTCTGTGCAGTCATGATGAAGTCAGCCAGGCATATAAATGGAACTATCCCACTTTTTCCATGATAAAGTTAGCCCGTTCAGCAACTTTAATACACTGGAAAAAAAAACATTGGATCTAGAGTCCAGACTCATAAAAACATCGACAAGAAAAAGTACTCTTGATTCAATCAGGATCTAGCTTAAATCAAGAACCAAGCCTCTTAATTCAAGCGGATTTCGTTTTGATTCAAGCAAAAATCCAATTGAATCAATAGTATGTTTTCTTGTCAATGTTTTCAAGAGTCTGGACTCTAGATCCAATGTGTTTTTTTTCCAGTGTATGTTTTCATCGTGGGGGGCGGCTGCTCCCATAATAATGCTCCCACGAAAAGAGCGTGTTAGTCCTGAAATACATGTTTACCCTCCACGAAAGATGAGTTGTTGCTTCAGGTGCACTGACTTCTGCCTCGAAGGCGACGAAGCGGCAACCCGGAATCCACTCAACTCGACCATACAAGTTAACATGTATACTCCCTTGTAGCATGAACGGCGTACGCGTGTAGCTTTGTTTTGGGTAAATAAACTTCACGTGTAATTCATTAATTTCCGCCGGAAATATATCTGGGTTAGGCGGTCCCCACGCGCGGAAGCGAAGGGATGCCTCCCCTACGACGCTCCGGCAGCCTCCCTTTCGCTCCGGCTCCAAGTTTCCGCGCCTCCTTCTTGAGCGTGTTCTTTCTTGTGCGTGTTCATTCTTTGATTTTTTCCTTCCTCACTCGGGACCCGGTGTAGCACTCAAAAGTTTGCCTTTGATTGTAATTTATCCTAATTTCCGGACGGAATCGGAGGCCCCGCGCAGAGTAGTTTTCATAAAAGACACGTGAACGAGTTGTTTCTGAAAAAATGTCTCTCTTCCACAGTGCTGCCATTGCCCTGCATTAACTTCAAATTTTGGAACTTTTCACGGGATCTTCGAAATTCCTGCATTGGCGGATCCAGCAACTTGGCAACATTGTCTTTTCTCCATTTAAAGCTAGGGAAATGTATGCCTTAAAATTTCGAAGATTTTTTGTTGGGAAGCCCCCTTGATACTCCTTACGCCCCCCCCCCCCCCCCCCCCGGTCGAGGTGTCTGAACCGGCGTATAAAACAAGATGTTCGTATGCCTGTTCGTTTAGGGCTTGAATCGATGACTCAAAGGTGTCAAAGTTTCCAATCAAAGGCCACTGAATTCTCAAACAAATGAGTTTGTATTTTTCTTTCAAAGTTAGTTCCGTTTTCTTTTAAATATTAATTCCTCGCCGCAGATGAGACAGTATGTGACTTCGAACCGTATCTTTCCCGCCCGAAGGCAACGCCGCACAGTGGATCGAGTCAATTAGAGGGGTTGGACATGAAATTTTTGACTAAAACTGCAAATTTTGAATTTCAATTCGTCACATTTTAAAGTTTAAGGGGTGATTCCTAAAGCGAATTTCATGAGAAAACCAACGGACCCACTTTTAGAACATCAAACTTTTGTATGTTATACACGGAGAAAAAAACCTCGTGCGTGGGACCCGAAGTTTAGGTCATATGGATCTCTGAAGTTTTCGGATTGAGCATCTGAGCACTTTAGGTCTAGCTGTCGAGGTTCGGATCACACATCGGAAACTGAAGTACTTCAGATGTGAGAACCGAAGTCTTTCGGATGTGAGAACCGAAGTACTTCAGATGTAAGAACTGAAGTTTCAGATGTGTAATCCAAACCTCAGCAGCTGGACCTAAAGTGTTCAGATGCTCAATCCGAAAACTTCAGAGATCCATACGACCTAAACTTCGGGTCCCACGCACGAAGCTTTTTTCTCCGTGTAAGCTTTTAAAGTTCCCAAATTTCGTCCGACCTCTCCACCTCTCCTATTGACTCAATCCACTGTGCGCCGTGAGAGGGAGACGACGAAAGCGAAAAAGGCATTACATTTAAAGGATAAAAGAGGAAATTTCTTTCAGGTGATGGAGCCGCGATAGGATGGAGCCCCGGGAGGGTATAAATTGAAAGACTTCATATTTTTGAAAGTGTATCGGAATTAAGGAAAGGGATAATGTTTCGCGAGCGCGGGATGAAAAGTACGATCCCGCGTCCTGGAGAAAATACCTCCGCCGTCTTGCAGGATATTGGCCTCGCCCAAGGGCACGGCAACCCTTTGAAGTTAATTTTCAAAGCATTGACAAAAATCCATCCCCGCCCGGTCCCCTTTTTTGCGATAAATTCCTAATTTGCCTTACTTCGGATGCGCATATTTTTCCGCGCCGGGCCGGGGCCCCGCGTCTCACTTTTACCGGCTAGTTCCTGCGGTTGTTTTGAATTTCCTCCGCCGAGAGAAAATGCGCCTTGCATATTAACGCAGCCGCGATAATATCAAAGTTGTCTCGTCTCGGTCGTATCGAAATTCTGAAGCCCACGAAGCGATGATTCATCCGAAGATTGAAACCCCGGAGGTATCTCCGTTCGGACTGAATTATGACCGGATCTGTGGGAAAGAATTTCGTCGTCCTGGAGAGAATGGAGAACTTGCAGATGCCTGTTTGCTGAAATTCGTGTTGAAGTGAAAGCTCAAGTGAACCGAGCCCCCTTGGTTCAAAATCTGAAAATTTATGATCTAACCTGCTAAAATACATGTGTTTAAATGGGAAATGCTATTACGGTAGATCTCGGCACCTTCCGGTCGAAGAATGACAAAGCGCTATGCAACGTTCACAAATTTTCTGCCACCATTTTTTTTTTTGTAGAAAGAAATTTTTCAATGAAGTTGTCCGAAATTTTTACTGAATTTTCTTTGTGATACCCATGAAATTCGGTGAAATTTTCAGATTCAGCCAAAAAAAATTCTGTGAAAAAATAAAATGGCGGCGAAAATTTTTAAACGTCGCATGGCGTTTGTGATACTTTGGCCAGAAGGTCTTTCCTCCTAGATATCACATTCGAAAATGAAACCAATCCGGTCTGTGAGCTCGGAGGTCCGATTTTCCACCCTTGCTGGCGAGACGCAAAGCGACTACCATTCTACTCCTCCGCTTCTACGCGGCGATCAACAATCAGATCATAAAGAGAACTTCAACTGGTCGGAATAACTTATCGGAACATAAATTTCTATTAGCTTCATCGCCACCGTCGATCGCGTTGCCGCTCTTAGCCCTCGGCTCCGCGATATTTTATCCGCCCTCTCGGTATATCATTGAATAAACCGCTAATTCGATGACGCCGTCACTGACCACCGCACCGCTCGAGCTAGAACTGATCGTTCCTGATTTTACCAAGCTTGCCAACTCGCTCCAATAATCAAAAGCGTTTTTTTCCCTATTGTAATGTGAAGCCAACTTCTATCGGCGGTTCCAGTCGCCCCCCCCCCCCAACCCCGAAAAAGGTGGAGGAAAGCAAGAAGGAACACAAAAGAAAATGGAAAAACGTCTACATTTGGCAACAGTAAATTAATGACAAAATTGTCTCAAACAGCATGTTACATACCTCAAAAATTCAAAAAGTATCTGGGGGAGGCTTCCCCCAGAAACTTACCCCCCTTACGCTCCCCCCCCCCATGATGTATCTGAACCCGTCTATGCCAACTTCAGTGAACAAAATTGTGCTGTGGATAGTATATTCGAAGAGGGTTTTTTTTTTTTTCCCACGTATAAAGCTGAATTTTGGGGGTAAAATCGGTGTTTTATGTTAATATTTTCATTGTGTTAGGCTTTTTTGGGTAACTCTTAAGCAAAGGAGCTGACGTTGAGTTGTTCTCTATGAGTGATGGCAACAGCGCATCTGATTGGCTGCCTCTCGCGGGTCGTCACGCGATCACAATCGGTTGTAATTGCGGGAGGTGTGAAAAATCCCGGGGGCGGCTGCGCCACGATCGGGGGGGGGGGGGGGGTGTTGGACCTCTGGACCCGGGGAGGAAATTGAAACCCCGACCCTCCCTCGCCGCTCAGGGGCTATGGCTATCGCCCAAGCACACATCGCCACGTTGCCGAACCCAACAGTTGCTTTGCGATTTATCGATTTATCCTCTATTTAAACCTATGGAAAAAGATCAATAAATAGGGTGTTCGCAACGATCACCTCAAGAATCGATTATTTACCATAGCTTCTAATTGAGAGATATCGATAATAGATCGTTCTTCACGCATCTTCACTGGAACCCCCACGCACTGAGTCCAATTCATTTGAAATGGACTGTATTGAGTATTTGGCAATACGGATCCACTATCTCCGGCTCATATTAAGAGCAACGTGTTTGTCATTGGTTTTCAGATACAGATAAGTGCTTTTGCTTAATTTGCTTTGATCATAAGGATTTGAACGTTAGCGGCGATTTTCTGAGACGTCACGACCGGGCAATCTCTCACATAGCGTTTTCATTTCATTAAAAATCAGTCAATGCTAAAACCTAAGAAGTCCAGCACTCTCTCTTTTAGCGTTTTCATTTCATTAAAAATCAGTCAATGCTAAAACCTAAGAAGTCCAAAAAGGTAAATTTTTACAGGAGAGGATCAACAAATTTACGTATGAGATGAATGTTGGATGTTGGTACGATCATGTAATGGTTTTAATCGCGTATGGATTAAATCCGGACTAATCATGACAACCCTGCCAAGTTTGGATTGAATATGTAAATTTCACATCTTAAATTATAAAAATAAATAAATCTGTTTTCAAAAATCATTTCTTTTCGAATAAGGAAGCAGCATGCACGTATCATTAGTTCAATGCACTCTGTGTTCAACAAGTATTATGTTGGTCTATCAAGAAACCAAAAGCCGTGTTTGCAGAAATATCTTGTTCCGCACGCAGAGCCGCTTTTTCTTTCCCTTTTTTTTTACTCTTAAAAAAAAATCAGCAAAGTTTGCTACCAAAAATGTCCTCCTTTTTATCTCTCTTTCTAAATCCATTGAGTGGCGAGCATTATCGTCGAAATGTCGTTCTATTCTAACTTTCTTCTTCTCCCTTCGATAGTGTCCACTTGATTCCACGGAAACAATCTCATTTTGCCTCAATACAGATGAAGTTCAGTGACTTGATGAGATTTTCTCAGTCAGTGCAGCGATTGATGCAGATGTACAGTGATTACCGTCTCGTCTTTTCCATTAGCGACCCCTGTTTGTCACGCTCGAAATCGGCTTTTCCAAGATTTATCGCAGCTGCACTTGGTGCAGCGAACGGACAGCGAACGGCGATCATAGGTGGAGCGACTGTATTAGCTTGATTTATTCGCCGATCATGTCCAGGAAAAGGCTATAATCGCATGCGGTTCTGCTCCGAGTTCCAACGCACTTTTTGACCCCATTAATTACCATCGACTGACAGACATTCCACAAACTCCGACTCCAAAATAATGCGATTGCCTCCACGATGAAGCGAGAAAACATGATCCCCACTTTTCCATGTTGCAATTTACCGTTGCATTTATCTTTATTGACAAAGGTGATCATTGTGTTTATGTCTTTCTGTATCCTCAAGTTTCCTTTCAAATCTTGGAGTGAATAGCTGGAGAACCAGAAAAAATCCCAGTGGCCCCTCCTCAGGACAATTCTGCAAGTTAAGTACCTAATTGAACACCTAATTAAAAAGACTATGAGACCATTCAAAATTAAAGTTCTCAGGCGGATCCAAACACTCCGATCGGTGGGAGCGGAGGGGGGGTGTCCGGGGCGAGGGGGTTTTGATCCAAAATTTTTCGAAATTTAAAGTATCTAACATGAGTTTGAGTCACGTCATGATAACCACCAAAAATAAGAGTCGTTCCTCCTTTCTCCTCTCTTCTCACTTTTTCCCTCCTCTCTTCCTCCTTTTATTGGCCAAGGGGGGGGGGGGGGAGGTTCGTACCCTATGAGCCGCATATAAATTTAAGTTCGGTGTTAAGCATCTTCTTACTTATACTGGTTCTTTTTTTTAAATAAATGAATAATCGGAGGAACCAATGCGTTTAAACAACCGTGTTTGGATAAGAAACAGAAAAGAGATACGCAGACTTGTTAAAAAAATAATTAACATGGCTTAGTTACTTTTCCGATTTGCAGAGATAGAACGTTCGTTCATATTTCCTCGTTCATAATTTTTACCGTCCTTATACTCGAACACTGAAATAACTTAACTCAGAACGTCTCGAAGAAGTTCGTCTCCGAGATGCCATTCTACTCGTCCATTTATTATGAGAGGTTGCAATTAAGACTGAGTTGAGAGTCTGGTGCATTCTTGTTAGGTTAGTGCCAACAAATGAGCCATATTCTCACACTGAATACGTAAAGACCGCTACTTCAAGCCAGACGTATATACAGGGTGTATAAATGTAAGCCTGCCACTTTAGATTTTTCGAAAAATATTCGGGGGACCCACCACCTACGAGACCCTTCCAAAATTTTCCCTCGCGAAAATAATTTCACGTTCGAAGAAAAGGAACGCCTCTCCAACTGTTTTTTGATCTATAATAGTTTTTTTGGGCGAATTCAAAGTAGTAGGACTTTTCTGGAACACTCTGTGTGTATCAGTTTTCATTTATTTATCTAAAGGATTCCGGTGAAATTCCGGTGCGAGCGCCGGTTTTTAGTGTCATTCTAAGAATCAATTTGAAACGAGGCTCAAACGCGATGTTCCGAAGCACAAAGGAGAAAACTAGTTTTATGAACCTTTAAGACAAGTTACGAGTTCGTTGGTATCAATCTCTCACAATGAATCAATTTATTCATAGTTCCTCGCGGTGCATAATGAGAGTGAATCACTAATACCGTGTTGTCAACTGGCTTTATTTATAGTCAATTTCCAAGGCCTGTGCTCAGTATTATTGGTGGGTAAGGGTGACCCATCAGTCAAGCTATCTTTTTCACATCACTCAGCGCCGAATTTTTTGTTTACTTATTTACTAATGAAAGTGTCGGAATTGATTCTTACAAGCACTATAAGAAAAAAACTCTGACTGAAATTACAAAATCGATGGTGTCCTTCATGATGAACTCTAAATTATTAAAATCCATAACCAATATAGTAATAGTAATTTTCACAAGTAAGGGGTACTTTTATGAAGAGGTGATAGAATTCCTTTATTATCACTTACGGAGGCGAATAGAAACTACCAGAGAACCAGACCACGTATTCCAATTGCGGTGTTTAAAAATCTCCGCTCCCATTTTATTATGCGGAAAGAGAACAAATCAACATCATTTTTTGAAGTTTACTCAGAGGTTTCTTCGCTTCGAGAAGAAAAATCACGGAAGTTTTCTCGAATTGATGTTGAGTAGTTCTTAATTTAAAAAATAGAGTATGACAGGAAGTCTGCGACGTCGTAAACCGAGCCACGTCGTTTGGTAGTTCACCGAGTTGATATGCATGTATTTTACTGATGTATGCCCGGGTCAGAGATATGAACCTAGAGTAGATTTATTTTGAGTTTCCTCCACAAAAATTGTGCTTTTCAACAGTTCAGTTGCAATGAACTGCAGAAGCTTCGATTCTTATTTCTGACCGTACATGTCATATTTGCACACACAATAAAATCATTTTATTTTTTATTTAATTTTTCAGCTAATTGATCTTCATCATATGAATGCGAATGTGCTTTTCAACAGTTTAGTTGCAATGAACTGCAGAAGCTTCGATTTTCATTTCCGACCGTACACGTCATATTTGCACACACAAAAAATCATTATATTTTTTTATTTAATTTTTTAGTTAGCTGATATTCACCATATGAATGCGAAAAGAGCTAACTCTAATTTCAAATGCTTATGGCGTTCTTCCAAACTACTGAAAGAGCAGACCCACCCCCCCCCCCCCCCCAAATACAAGATTCAAGATATTTATTGCATCGAATAAAATATATAGAATGTTGAGATGGAACAATGATGGAACGTTACAATGGCTTAAGATTAAAACTATAGATAGTCACAAAAACATAAACTTAGGGAAAAGAAACATGAGATACAAAATTATAGAAACTACAGACTTATAAGTAAGTTAATTAGAAATCATCAACATCATAGATACACTTGGGTACAAGGAATTCAAATAGGTAATGCTTGAAACTGCTAATTGTTTTACATTTTATAATTTCATTAGGTAATTTGTTAAAGAGTTTAATACCTGTATTTAAAAGCTAGGTTGCTTCCTCGTTAAATTCAATCGTTTTAATTGATGCCCGACAACGCAACGGTGGCCGAGAGCGATTGCGCGTGGGACGTGTTACGTGTTGCATTCTGGAGGTTCGTCAGGCGCTGTGGATGGATTCGCTTCAAACGTCCGGGAGTTTCGAGATGAAATGAAAGGAAAGAAATTAATTATTAACTATTTGAGTTGCTCGGAGCGGCTTTTTTTCTCACGGCTCGATCGGACCGGAGCCGAATGCAGTCGCCCACGAGAATGCGGGATCGGCCCTCCTCGAGACGAGAAATAATTCGACGTCAATCAGGCGGAAGACGGGGATTGACTTATGCGCACATCGTGCCTCCCAACCAAATCCCCCGTTTTCCGACCATATCGGCACATCTCCCGCCAGTCCCCGCGCTTTTTAATTTTCGAATCCATCACCCGCCCCGCTGAACGCGGTGTCAATCTGCGGCTCCGCGTGTTTTAATCGTTCCGTGTAAATGCATGCGTATACGTTTAATATGAATAAGAAGAAAAGTGAAATCAGATCTGAGAGGCTAACTGACGGGCATATTATTAACCGCGAGCTGAAATTTCAAATTTCAGACCCGAATTGATTTTCTGGGGTCGATTGAAAAACTGTATTGTTTTTTTTTCCATCTCAATTCAGCAAACTCATAAAATCGAACAAACCTGGTCCGATTTTGGTTCCGATTCGGAAGAAAGATAACGGCAAAGACGCTGTGTGGGCGATTTAATCAGTTTGATCCCAAAAATTGAAGAACCGCAGAAACCGATTCAAAGTAAAATCGCAGAAATCGATTTAAATAAAAATCGCAGATATTGATTTAAATATAAACCGAAGAAATCATTAAACACACTGGAAAAAAACACATTGGATCTAGAGTCCAGACTTTTGAAAACATTGACAAGAAAAAAATACGCTTTATTCAATGGGATTTTTGCTTGAATCAAAACGTAATCCGCTTAAATTAAGAGGCTAGGTTCTTGATTTAAGCTAGATTCTGATTGAATCAAGAGTATTTTTTCTGTGTCGATGTTTTAAGAGTCTGCACTCTAGATCTAATGTATTTTTTTTATTCCAGTGCAGGAAAATCGACTTTTGCCGTAGATTTTTACATTCTGCGAAACCGAATCACCGAAATCGACTTTTTCCCTCGCAAATCGCCATCCTCAAGCAGCATCATCTGCGGGTTGGTCTACCATCAGTGATCGGAAAACCTGCGGTACGTGCGAGATGGTAGTGTCGGATCGACGCGACCGGCGGGTGATTAGTGCGCAGGGGGCCCGGCCCGGGTCAGGCGATCGGTAGCCAAACAGTAGCCGGACACCCAGGGCGCAGGTGCGGGATTGTGAAAGGTCGGGAGACCATTAGTTATTGTCATAACACATCAATCAATCCGCGGCCGGTGGATTCGGCCCGCGGGACTGCTGTGTCGTTCAAGTAAGAACGTCGCATGAGCCTTTAGACGTTGCCAGATTAACTTCAATTAAAACCGAATTTTCTTGAAAAATTTCGAACATTTTTCTTCGAATTTTACAGGTTATTTTGTTCGCAATTTGATCTAAGATATCTGAAAATTTCAAGGAAAAATATGAATAACTTTCTCCAAAAATACTTGTTTTATCTAGAGAAATTTGGCAACTCCCAAATGCTCATACATTGTTTTGCCTTAGCACGTTGCTGGACGCTGCCCACTTCATCGTCTCGAGATTAATCGACACCGTGGGCCAGGGCCCTGCCGAGGGGGCCAGAGCCCCGCAGCAACAGAATCCACCTCATCGCTTCCGTCTTCTTCGATTGATCACCGGACGGGGTCAAAATTGAAACATTCTCAGAGAACAGTATCTTTGGGGGGTGAGTTTGGAAATGGGCTCGTTGCTAACTTTAGCCAGAGCAAAAAGCAAACAGAATATGGCTGTTTCTGTGTTTTGCATAACAACGCCTTGATACAACTATTCGTACTCTATGGATGTGCTCTTTGCGGGCAAAAAACTGAAGGAGCTCCGTATGGCGCCGCTAGCTTGGATGCAACTATTCGTGCTCTCTGGATGTCCAGGTTGCATATATAAATCGATGAAGGCGCACTGAGAGCGTTTAGAGGTAGTTGGACCTAGTGTAATAAAAAGGAACCAACCAGCGTTAATTTAAAACTGAGGAAAAAAGGTTTGAAGTTTTGTTTCTCCACAAGGCTTGAGGTAGAAAATAAAGTTTAACTACTTTTAACACAGACTAATTTTTTTTTTCTACTTCGAGTTTCTGGCAGGGGAATATATACGACTAGCGGAACTCGAACACATACTTAACTCAATTTTTCCAAAAATGTTGGTTGTTTCCTTTCTGATGAACTCGGTCCAATTAAGATTCAATCAATACGAGCATGAGAAGAACCCTTCATGCACCGCTTAAATTCTGTCGTGGGCCTGTTGCAAACTTCAGCTAGAGCAAATAGGAGAGTTCTATCTTGCAGAAAATGGCTCACAAAAAACATGGTGAGCGCATCGAAAAAGTCTGAAATACACTTCTAACTACACATTCTGCGTAAAAAATGTGCCGTTTTTCTGCCCGCTACTAATTATATAGTTTTATACTACTATACTTACTGCCGTGCAACGCAAAAACGCCGTGAACGCCAAATAAATTTTTGTGGAAACAGCGTACAGTGGATATCGGATATAACTACATCGGTTATGACAAATCGGTCATAGCGACGGAGTTTTCGCGTCTCAACAGATGTGATGATCGGTTATAACGACCTGAGCGACAGCAACAGAGGCCGAAGAGAAGAGGATCTCGGTTTCTAGACGCCCATAACAGTAAAAGTTGTGTTCCTTGGGACAATGTTTTTACAAGATTCTTTCGTAAATACTATCAAGAACTTAACCTGAGAATCTGAGGTGCATGAGTTAAGCAGTTTTTGTTTCATGAAGAGTTAAGTTCCAAAAAACGCGGGAAAATCTTGATGGATTTACGGCGTTTTTGCTTAGCACGACAGACTAAATGGTTCCTCTTACATTTTATTCATTTAATTATTGATTTGAATTATCAGTTGCGGTTGTGGGTTGACACTATCTTTTGACCCGGAAATCCGCGATGACCTCGCGAGGCCTCGAGACAGCGTCTGGACAGCCGGTCGCGGGAACCGGAGGAATGGAAGCCAGAACGAGACGCCGCGGTATCGCTCGAGCTATGTCGCGGCTATGTCTCCGATTCGTAACTATTTAGTATCATTTACCGCCCCTTGTTCGAACCGATCTCCTCTTCCTTTTTTCCTCCTTTTTTTATCAGCGCGAACAGGACGCCGATAGGCAGCTAGGTATTTTCCCATGATCGCTCCGCCGTTCCCTATATCATAACGCTGCGCTGCTCCACGCGGGTTGCCGTTCCTGCGAAAATGCCTGGTATGTGAAGGGCGAGCTCTTTCGCCAGCTCCCCTACCGGTTGCCGGATTTCAACTTTATTCGAAAACGATGGACCAGGAACGAGGCTCCTAATGAGACAGTGTGTATCACGTGGATTGCATTTTGCAAAAAGGAACCTGCGGGCCGACTATTGAAACTTATAGGCAAAGCTATAGACGAAGACGACAAAAGGGATTTGGAGGGATCCTATTGATGGAAGCAGGTGGTGGCATTGGACATAGGAGGTAGGTAATGGACTAACTAACGGCAACCCACGAAAGACCCGACAGTTAGTCCATCATTTTCTTCCTTAGTCTATAAGAACCAACCATGTCAACCAATAGGATCGCTCCATACTCCCTATGTCTTCTTTGTCTATCGCTTTGTCCATCAGTTTCAATAATCGGCCCGCAGGAGCAATCCAATGTCGCTAGGGTTGTGCAACTTTCTGTACCCTGCAAATCCAAACTGATCATCTATACAAATTTTATCTTTACCCTCAATATACCATGAATTCAAGAGGAAAATTATCCTTGTTAATACGATTTTTTTCATTATGTCAGTAATTTTGTTGCAATGAATGTATGTTGCACAATCCTAGCAACATTAGAATGCTCTTGGTTCCTTTATTGCATAGTACAATCCATGTGTTAAAGGTATCGTGCGAAAAGGACTGTGCGCGGAGCTAATGTTAAAATCAATGATTATTATTAGAAAAACGCATACTTGCATTGCATTTTGCAATAAGGAACCGCTATCTCTGACTCTATCATAAAATCACATACCTGCATAGGGAACCCAATGGCATGTATGTTGTTTCTAAAATGGGCCAGAAATAGTTGTTCCTTATTGCAAAATGT
The DNA here is from genome assembly GCF_918797505.1 of Bemisia tabaci. Classification (NCBI taxonomy): domain Eukaryota; kingdom Metazoa; phylum Arthropoda; class Insecta; order Hemiptera; family Aleyrodidae; genus Bemisia; species Bemisia tabaci. The sequence goes on along the minus strand of NC_092794.1, from coordinate 10,032,171 downwards.
AATCCTTTTAGCAGTACGAATTGCTAAAATTGGAAAGGATGTCTGTGTATTAATATTTTTTACGCCCTGAACAATTGTCAATACTACAGTGGACATCGATCACTGCGCATTCTTCAACGCAGCATTAAAAACTGCTCCCACTAGTTATTGATGGTGAAGACAATCTGTTTGAATTTGATCAATCTAAATATCTTAAAGTTCACAACTTGAGTTATAAGACCTTTTGTAGCCTAACATAAATGTATCATCAAAATACGTTTTAAAATTCAGTAAATAACAACGATTAGTCAAGGTCCTACGAAGAGAAGATTATTCATTTCCTCCTTTAGACGGCGGATTTCCACGGGCAAGCTGGCTACTTCGTCGGAGTGTTGTTTTCCCATGGCTGCATTAAACTCTTTATCTTCTTCCAAGGAGCTGTTATGGTTCTGTTGTCATTCTCACTATGTTTGTTCATCGCACTGCTATTTTATACATTTGTAAGATAACGCCAGCCGGATAGCGATCCGGACTTTAATGGTTTCTTAATACCGAACCGTTGACTTGTATTCCCTCCAAGGAACCGCAAACCAACTCCATCGCTACTTCGCCAGTGGCTAGTCTGTGAAGGATTAGCTTGTAGCTCTTCGATAAAGTGCGTGACGTGATGGTTAATACAGTGGATTAGAATGAAGGGAGGCTGTTTTTGAAAGAAAATCCAAGATTTCCGATGCCACCGTAAGAATCATTAATTAGATTTCACGGGGTAATTCGCTCGGATTATGAAACAAATATTTCCCGAAAAACTGCGGCCACTAGTTTAGTAAAGCTCCATCCCTTATCGTCCTTCCTCTGGCGTAAGGGCGTATCTTAATGGGCCTGTTGCATGCAAGAGATACAGCCGCGCGAATAGACTTTTTAAATGTTAAATGACACGAAAATTACGATAGTTACATTAAAAAAGTCTGAAATACACTCCTTACTGCGCAATTTGCGTTTTTAGGAACGCGCTTTTTTCAAATTTCCCGCGTCTGGGGGCAGTTTTCTAATCACCGGAAACGAGCAAACGGCAGGCTCGGTGATTTCCGGAAGATGCCGAGTCGTTGTTGTTGTTGTTATTTTTTCCTTCAGTTTGTTTACAAACCCGACGTTATCTCTTATAGTGGTTCATATACGCTTTATGCGCTAACCAAATCGATCAACTTTTAAATATCCAACGCAATCCTCCTACATTTCATTTCACGATATCACGAGCTCCGATTTTTAGGTTATATTGTCAGTTTTAGTTGACCGGAAATAGCCGCGAGTTGCCGTTAATTGTTTCCGTTAGAAAACTGCCCCCAGACGCGGGAAATTTGAAAAAGCGCGTTCCTAACAACGCAAATTGCGCAGTAAGGATTGTATTTCAGACTTTTTTAATGTGACCATCGTAATTTTCGTGTCATTTAACCTCTGAAAAGTCTATTCGCACGGCTGTATCTCTTGCATGCAACAGGCCCATTTCAAAGTGAGCCCTGTTCTCCGTTTAACTCTGTGCTTTCCCGGGCTCATGTTGAAGTAGAGATACGTCCTTACGTCAGAAGAGTGATATCATGAGGGATGCACCTAGCTCGGATGAGCTGGAACGCTTTGTATTTAGATGACGTTGACATTAAAGTCTTTTTCCCACAAGTCAATTGGCCCGAAATAAAAGAAAGAGAAAGAAGGAATGATGAGGGGAAGAAGACTAAAGGACGTTTACATTTGGTACTCATTCATGGCAAAATTTAGTCAATCTGCGTATTAAATACTTCAAAAATGCAACAAATTTTTGGGGGAAACTCCGGGACCCCCCTTACACCCCCTCCCCGTATGAGGTATCTGGATCCGCTTATTCCGACCTCAGTGGACAAAATTGATCTGTGAATAGTATATTTTGCAAAAGAGTTTTTTACGTGAACTGAATTTTGGGGTTAAGTCGGTATTTTCTTTTAATATTATGTACATTGTACTGTGTACTTTGTACCTTTTGGGTAACTCTTGAGCAAAGTCAGGCGATGACGTTGAGTTGCTCTCTACGAGTTCTAAAATTTCTATAGGAGGACCCCGTTACGCCCCCCTCCTCTTGACGCACAGTGAGTCGAGTCGATAGGAGAAGTCGGACAAAATTTGGAAACTTGAAAAGCTTATAATTACTTTCATACAAAACTTTGAGGTTCTAAAAGTGGTTCAATTGGTTTCCTCGTAAAATTTTCTTCTAGAAACACCCCTCTAAATTCTAAACGTGACGAAACAAACATCAGAATTTGCATTTTTGGCCAAAAATTTTCATGTCCGACTTCTCTAATTGACTCGATCCCCTTAGAGTCCCTTTACCATACTGAGAGTCAAGACAACACCCCTCATGGAGTCACAAACGGGAATAAAGATTACACAAATTGAACGTTTTTCGTAATCTTTGATCGGCTCATTCTCAAATTCCTCTCTCCGTTCCTTCTCTCATTCCGTTTGTTCCTTGCCGAATCCGTAATTCCCTGGTCCATTCCAGATTATAATCTTTGCAATTGGTGAAAATGTAATCTTTATTCCCGTTTGTGACTCTGTGAAGGCCTAAAATACGGGAACCAATTAGAAATGGATTCACATTGTCTTGACTCTCAGTATAAAGGGACTCTAGGAGAAGGCGTTATGAAGACATCGTGGTTGGTCGGCAAAATACCCGACACCCGCGAAGTCAGCGCGCGCAGTCGACCAGGGCAAACGTGAGTTCCCGCGCGGAAGGGGGAAAAAAACTCGGAAGGCAGCGGATGAATCGGGAAAAAACCGAAGGCGTGAAAACGACCGATCAATCAGTGGGCACGCGCCAGGAACGCTTCGGAATTCGCCCGATCGGGAAATTAGGCGAGAAAACCGGTAGCAGCGAGCTCCTGCGGGAAAGGGTACGGTGGGACGGGGCGCATAGCTGCGGTTACGTGACCCTTTTTTTCTGCTACCGGATTGATTCATCGCCGCCTTTTTTCACGCAGGAGTCGCTCTCGATCGTGTGACAAATTGCCGGCGAGTTAGTTGTTCTCGACCGGATATCGGAGCGTGAGGGATCGCCGATGTCTTCGATGCGATTGAGACATCCGCGTAAGCCGGTTATGCTCTCTCGTCGGCTCCCAGACGCAACGACGCAACGTGGACTCGTGTACATAGTGTCGCTTCTTCCGATCATCTTTCGAATGTCTCCTCGACGGCGTGTAAGGAGTCGCTTTTCCGTGCGAGGGGCACTATGGAAAATGATGGTTGCGCTTTTTGGCTGACTATCTTTTCCGCACAAAGTACATTTGTGGTAATTTTTTCCGATAATCATTGCCGCACAAAATCATTTTCGCACAAATAATTTTCTGTAGTTTATGGCAACGTCGAGAAAAATATGAAGCTTATTTAAGAAAAATGAACGAACAAAGATTGAAAAAATTAGTTCTTACCTTACTCAGCAGTCCAACAGGGATCGTGAGGGTCCAGATTTTCGTCCGTGAATTTTCCATTTTTCTCATCAGCGGGCTTATGCTTCAACTCCTTCATAATCGTTGCTATTTCTCCCATAATTGTTGATCTTATTTGTGTAAAAATGATTTTGTGCGGCAACGATAATCGGAAAAATTACTTCAAATGTACTTTGTGTGGAAAAAATATCCTGCCCGCTTTTTCATGTTCAGCATTGAATTTTACTAGAAAACACACAAAAAATGAGGCCCAAACACGGTAGAAAAGTGTCGCATCCATAGAGTACGTAGAGTCGTAATGTAATTGGGAGAGCTGGCGCCACTTTTAAGCATTTTCCATGTCCCGAATTCCGAGACTCCTGTGTGACGCCGGGTCACTTTTTCGATACATAATCGATTGTTTGTGATACACGGGTACCCGGCCATCCGATGACAACAACAACAACAACAACAACAACAACGAGAAAGGAATTACCACGTATTCCACACCGCCATTTTGGATCGAAAATGTATCGAAAAAGCGACCCGAACTCGGCGCACACCGGCTCGGAATTCGTCGAGCAGAACATGGCGCCAGCTCTCCCATTTACATTATGACTCTATGTACTCTATGGTCGCATCTCGAAACGGGCCACCAACCCATGGAATCAGTTTAACATTCAAATGATGTAAATAACGTGTGAAACACGATGCGCGCACTGAAAACGCGAAAAAATAACGCAGAAACCAAGATATACGCAGTTCACGAAGCGCAACTTTTCCGGAAATTTAAAACGCCCCAGTTTCAAGCGGATCCAATGATGTCCTCCGGCACGAATCAAAAAGCGAGCACTGGTTCTTGCGACTTTTCTACTCCTTGCATTTGAAAAACATAGGAAGGTTTCCAGAAAAAGAAATTCATAAAGCAATTTTAAATTTTTCAAGAATTGTTGAATCAATCATCTTAACTTGTGCGGATTTATAATTAAATCCCTCTTTTATAAAATTACACTGGAAAAAAAAACATTGGATCTAGAGTCCAAACACTTAAAAACATCGACAAGAAAAAGTACTCCTGATTCAATCAGAATTTAGCTTAAATCAAGAACCAAGCCTCTGAATCGAAGCGGATTTCGTTTTGATTCAAGCAAAAATCCGATTGAATCAAGAGTATTTTTTCTTGTCAATGTTTTCAAGAGTCTGGACTCTAGATCCAATGTGTTTTTTTTTCCAGTGTAGGATACCAAGAAAGTCACATTTCTCTCTTTTCCATTTACATTCTTTGTTTATTCTTCCTTTTCGCTTCCCGCACACCATGTAGCGTAGCTCCCTCTCACGCTTGTCACAGCAGTACGAACCGTCGACAAGAAACAAAGAGGTGGCCGCCGAGACGGGAACCTTGGCAACTGTTAGGCGGCTTATCAAGATGTAAAGCTGCGGCTGCCGGTGGTCTAGTCCACTCCATCGGAAAAATAAATATTTCATCGAAAACACTACTTATCGGAGGGTGGAAGGGCGGCCAAGTTCCCGGAGGCGGGCGCCCCTCGTCATCAAGATTGAGCGGTGACGGAGGAGGAAGAGGGAGAGGAATCGGTAGCGAAAAGCTCGGAAATTGCTGAGAATACCGTTCGGGGGAACCATCAATCATTCCGCTAATTACGGAATCGGGTCTCGCCGCGATTACTTTTCATATAAAACATTAGTCTTAAATGACGTCAATAATTTCGGCTCATTATAACTCCCGATTGACCCCCGAGACTCCCTTATAGATAAAGTATTCCGCCGAGCTTCCAAACGACGTTGCCAAAAATATTTCCTGAAAAAGTCCGATGTCTTATGGCCTGGTTACACGCTCTTTCCGTCGAATTCCGATCAAAAAAAGGACCAAGATGGCGGTCCAGAGTTATCTAGATTGATGAGTAAAATTAATTAAAACAGCGTGTTGATTGAAATAAGCATGAAATAAGCCCGGTTGTGTGGAAATCAGATGAAGGATGAGCCCCACAGCTCCATCATCTACCATCACATTTTGCAGGCCGCAGAAATTTGATGGTAGATGGTGCGCACCGGTCAGCATTTGATCGGAAATTGATGGGAATTTGAGCGTGTAACCAGCACATATAGTTCGTCGTCCTCTCACGAAAGATCGTAACCCAAATTCAATGTTGCCAAATTTCCCCACGCAAATTGCATTGTAACTACGGGAGAATCTTGGGGATTCCTAACTAAAAATTTTACTGATTTTTCTTTTGATCTCATGTAAAAAGCAGATACATTTTGGACAAAAATTACCCAGGGACATTTTTGTAAAAAATTGAATCGTTTCAGTCAGTTTTGTAACTTTGGAATAGAGTTACGTTTCTTTATGCGGAAAACGATGAGTTTCCAAGAGAAACTACTTTTTATAGGCTGGAAGTTTTGAATCATGGATTTAATTGTTAATTCTTCACCGACAATGGCTATTTTCTTCATGATGAATGGAATATGACCGAAAATTTGCAACGTTCCTAATCAGTAAACATTTTTTTTTTTAGTTTTACCATCTCCCATTATTCATCGCTTCCAATTGACTATTAAAAGAAAACACGACAAGAAGAATGGGGGCAACTTTCTCCCTCCCGAATCCTTCGCCGAAACGCCTCTTCCTTTCAAAAATTACCTTGAATAATTACAATGTTCGATGTTTTGGAGTCACGGCATATTTCCGGAACCCAAACTTTGCCCTCTCTTCTACCGATTCATGAATCTCGACTTGAAACTTCCTACGAATTGCGAAATTAACCTGTCGTCAGGCGTAATATTATCATACAGTGCGAACGGCTCTGTGAATTTTCCTCAGTTTTCGATCCATTCACAATTTATTCGAATAATATATTTAATCTCTTGAGCGTTATCAATTGATTTCAGGGCTTAAAATCTAGTCCTGAAACTTGCGACTTTACATGATGGGCTTGGAGGACAAGGCGCATAGGTGCATATAGGTTTTGAAAAAATTGATGTATTCATGAACTCAATTAACACTAGTTTTAATGCATATTCTGTGAAACATCTTAAACTAAAATGCAACTTTAAAGCATCAAAAAGCGAGTTGAAACCTCCTTTCTGCCCTAATGCTCTATGTTACTTTGAAACCTTAAACACGTATTTTTTAAAATAGCAAAAGGGGATTCCTTGAATCCCAATTAATACTGACTTCGTGTATTCCAGGAAAATTGATAGCGTCGACCTCACCGGCGAATGCAATAATATCGGCATGGACAGCGAAAGCTGGTCGATGGAAAAATGTGGCCGGAGGATATAACTCCAGTTGGACTGCGTTAAGCAGAAAGGGCACAAGCCACATCAGTTCGCACCAAATTTAATTGGAAAATTATTTTTTTTTAACTAAAAACGTTTGTGCGAATTTTTGTGGAAATGTCAGTGAATTTCTACACAGTACGAGGCAAATTCCCCTAAATTTTTAAAGGAATCCGTACAAACGTTCTATAGTAAAAAATTAAATTGCCCGTTAAATTTGACAATAGCTGGTGTGGATTGGTTCCTTTCTGCTAAACGCCGTCCAGTTGTGCATCGATGAAATAAAAACTCCGGCAAAGAACCGATGACCGTATGTTCCGATCATCCCGTCAGTCAAGGACACGCTGGCTGCTCCATGACGAATCATCTACGCGCTCGACAGGGCTAAAGGGCGGAACTGGCGCACCGATAATTAGTACCAATAGTTATTGACAGCCATTATTTCGTGCTTTATACTTACCTCGTCTCAACTTCG